>NC_060139.1:420500170-420800170 GCF_021461385.2 Schistocerca piceifrons | reverse complement strand
ACGACGAACTGTTGTTGTGGTCTTCAGTCCAGAGAGTGGTTTGATGGAGCCCTCCATGCTACTCTATCCTGAGCAAGCCTCTTCATCTCCAAGTAACTACTGCAGCCCACATCCTTCTGAATCTGCTTACTGTATTCATCTCTTGGTCTCCCTCTACGATTTTAACCCTCTATGCTGCCCTCCAATGCTAAATTGGTGATCCCTTGATGCCTCAGGACATGTCCTACCAACCGGTCCCTTCTTCAAGTTCGTGCACAAATTCCTCTTCTCCCCAATTCTGTTCAGTACCTTCTCATTAGTTATGTGATCTACCCATCTAACCTTCAGTATTCTTCTGTAGCACCACATTTAGAAAGCTTCCAATCTCTTCTTGTCGAAACTATTTATCGTCCAAGTTTCACTTCCGTACATGGCTACACTTCATACAAATACTTTCAGTAAAGGTTTCCTGACAATTAAATCGATACTCGATGTTAACAAATTTCTCTTCTTCAGGAACGCTTTCCTTGCTATTGCCAGTCTACATTTTATATACTCTCTACTTCGACCATCATCCGTTATTCTGCTCGCCAAATAGCAAACTCATGTACTACTTTAAGTGTCTCATTTCATAATCTAATTCCTTCAGCATCACCTGATTTAATTCGACTACATCCATTATCCTCGATTTGATTTTGATAATGTTCATCTTATATCCTCCTTTCAGGACACTATCCATTCCGTTCAACTGTACTTCCAAGTCCTTTGCTGTCTCTGACAGAATTATGTCATTGGCAAACCTCAAAGTTTTTAGTACTTCTCCAGGGATTTTAATTCGTACTCCAAATTTTTCTTTTGTTTCCTCTACTACTTGCTCAATATACGAATTGAATAACATCAGGGATAGGCTACAACCACTGTCTCCCTTTCATGCCCCTCGAGTCTTATAACTGCCATCTGGTTTCTGTATAAATCGCAAATAGCCTTTTGCTCCCTGTATTTCACCCCTGCCCCCTACAGAATTTGAAAGCGAGTATTACAGTCAACATTGTCAAAAGCTTTCTCTAAGTCTACAAATGCTAGAAACGTAGGTTTGCCATTCCTTAATCTACCTTCTAAGATAAATCGTAGGGTCAGTATTGCTTCGCATATTCCAACATTTCTACAGAATCCAACCTGATCTTCCCAAAGTCTGCTTCTACTAGTATTTCCATTCATCTGTAAATCATTCATCTTAGTATTTTGCAGCTGTGACTTATTAAACGGATAGTTCGGTAATTTTCACATCGATCAACACCTGTTTTCTTTTGAATTGGAATTATTATATTTTTCTTGAAATCTGAGGTATTTCACCTGTCTCAAAATTCTGCTCACAAGATGGCAGCCTTTTGTTAGTCTGGCTCTTCCAAGGCTCTCAGTGGCTCTAATGGAATGTAGTCTACCCCTGGGGTCGTGTTTAGTTTTTGGTCTTTCAGAGCTCTGTCAAATTCTTGACGCAATATCATATCTCCCATTTCATCTTCATCTGCATCCTCTTCCATTTCTGTAATATTGTCCTCTTGTATAGACCCTTTGTACACTTCTTCCACCTTACTGCTTTCCCCTCTTTGCTTAGAACTGGGTTTCCATCTGAACTCTTGATATTTGTACAAGTGGTTCTCTTTTCTCCAAAGCACCATTTCATTTTCCTGTTGGGAGAAACTCTCTTACCCCTAATGATATATGCCTCGTCATACTTACATTTGTCCTCTAGGCATCCCTGCTCAGACATTTTGCACTTCCTGTCGATCTCATTTTTGAGACGTTTGCATTCCTTTTTGCCTGGTTCTTTTACTGTATTTTTATATTTTCTCCTTTCATCAATCAAATTCAGTATTTCTCGTTACCCAAGGATTTCTACTAGCCCTCGTCTTTTTATCTACTTGATCCTCTGCTGCCTTTACTATTTCCTCTCTCAAAGCTACCTATTCTTCTTCTACTGTATTTCTTTCCCCCGTTCTTGTCAATCGTTTCTTAATGCTTTCTCTGAAATGCTCTAAAACCACTGGTGCTTTCAGTGTATCCAGGTCCAACATCCTTAAATCCGCACCTATTTGCAGTTTCTTCAGTTTTAATCAACAGTTCATGACCAATAGATTGTAGTCAGAGTCCACATCTGCCCCTGAAAATGTCTTACTATTTAAAACCTGGTCCCAAAATCTTTGACTTACCATTGTATAATCTGTCTGATACCTTCCAGTGTCTCCAGCCTCTTCCATGCATACAACCTTCTTTCATTATTCATAGTGTTAACTATGATTAAATTATGCTCTGTGCAAAATTCTACCCGGCAGCTTCCTCTTTCATTCCTTACCTCCATTCCATATTCACCTACTATTTTTTTCTGCTACATGGTTCCAATACTCCTTCCTGTTGGTCCTGGATAGATCAGGGACTTTGTAACTTTTCATGGGACATCACATACATCGTAGCATTACCTGTCAACCTTAACCACCCCATAGCTCCAACTTGCGACCATTCTATCCTCCCCAACCTTGCAACTAAACTACTTACAAAAATCAAAATAGCTTTTCTTGATTTTTCTGAAAAAGGAATTATCAACGATGGTGTTCTGGTGTCTAGGAAAAGCAGGGAGAAGTTGGTAGACGAACGTTCCTTTCTCTCCTCCCATAACCTATAGTGTTCTCTTGTAATTGTACGTTATGAGATCATATTTGACTAGTCTAATGAAGCAAGTGATGAGTTGTTCCTTGACTTGATACCTTTTCACATGGCGCCATTCTGCTTAGCATCTATGACTACCAGAAGTACAAAATAAAAATATCACCAGGTATAGAAAAGGGAAAGGAAAGTAATAACAATAGAGGACGATACAAAAGCTTAAATTTGGCACTTCTATCGCCCTGCTGATCTTCGCTGCTGAAATGTAACTACCATTGTTGCCCTTCACTGACGCCGACATCAGACCACCTCTGTAGCCACCACCAGTACTTCTGACAGCAGTTGTAGATATGTAACTGTTCTCTGGTGGAGTTTGGTGCGCAGGATAAGTCACAGGCACCTCGAAGACTTTTGAAACTTTATTTATTTCCCTATAGTTTCTTTCAGTACACGTGTCCAAGTCAGGTTGGCACATGTATTGGTAGTCGAACCCACTGAACACAGTACCCAATGGTCAGTCTTGTTAATGTCAACAGAAACTACACCTAATGTGGCTTGGGACTGGAACGGTCTTGAGATGTATACGTTCAAAGGCAGCAGTGTCTGAACTGTTTAGGTGGTTATGTGGTGGCTTGGCCCACCTAGGCTGCTAGCAAGGTGACTGGATGACCTACCCAGTTATGGCGAGTGATGAAAGTGTAACCATATGGGATGCAAACCCCAGTCTCACTTCTGGATAGTGGCATATGGTATTCGCAGATACCAGTGGCTTGGTTACTAGGAAGGCCTGAGTTTGACTGTCAGTCTATTAAAGCTGCGGCTGGACCCTCAGGCAGGAAGTACTGCCAAAATGACAGGTGTGCAGTGGCAGTCTCACGATAGAATCACACACTTCAGTGGATTCTGACTTAATGACTCACCAACAGCCTGGTCCATACATCTGTATTTATATGTGTAAGGGCAGGCTTGTCGTTGAGTGTTTTCTGCAGGTGTCATGTTCACCACTTTCCGCAACACACTGGAGCATCCCAGATTACTGTATCTTGTTCACTGACTGGACAGTAGTGCTGGGCTCCTAGAAGAGCAGCAGGGCGTAATGCTGCACCAAGAGGTTACGACAAGTAATATGAGTATGGCATATTCTAGAACTGGTGGCATGCATGATTTGAAAGCAATTTCCTTTGTAGACGGATTGCACTTCCCCAGTACTCTGCCAATAAAATGAAACCCACCACCTGATTTACCCACAACTGAGACTATGTGATCATTTCATTTCATATCCCTACAAAGTGTTACACCCAGGTATATGTTTGAGTTGGTCGATTCCAACAGTGACTCGTTGATGTTGTAGTCATAATATACTACATTTTTTCGTTTTTTAAAGTGCGCAATTTTAATATATGAACATTTAAAGCAAGTTGCCAATCATTTGCACCACTCTGTCCTCTTATCGTAATCTGATTGAATATTTATACAGCTTCTTTTGCTAGCATTTAATTCTAGATAACTGCATCATCTGAAAAAAGTCTGAAGTTACTACTGATATTTTGAGCAAGACCATTAATATACAACATGATTTCAAGGGTTCCACCATACTTCCCAGGGGTACACCTGAAGTTACTTTTACATCTGACAATGACTCTCCAGCCCAGATAGCATGTTATGTCCTCAATACTAAAAAGTTCTCACTCAAGTCAGAAATTTCACTTGATACCCCATATGATCGTTCTTTTGACAATAAGTGTAATTGTGGTACTGAGTAAAAAGTTCTTCAGAAATCAAAAAGCACTGGACCTACCATATAGCATTTATCCAAAGCTTTCAGTATGTCATGTGAGGAAACCGCGAGTTGGCTTTCACATGATCGATGTTTCTGGAATCGATATTGGCTGGCACTGTAGAGGTCATTCTGTTCAAGATACCTCATTATGTCATTATATTTTAGCTAAGGATATGTTCTAAGATTATACAAGAAATCGAGGTCAAGGATATTTGGCGGTAGTTTTGTGTATCACTTCCACTATTCTACTCATGCATAGGTGTGATCTTCGCTTTTCTCCAAGAATTGGGCACGGTTTTTTGTTTGAGGGATCTACAACAGATTATAATTAGAAGAATGGCTAACTCAGTCGCAACTTCATTATGGAATCTGACAGGGATTTCATTGGGCCCTGGAACTTTGTTCAATTTCAACGATTCTAGCTGTTTTTCAACACCACTAACACAAATACTTATTTAATTCATCTATTGACTGGTACAATGATTAAAATGGAGCCATTCTTCTACATTTTGCTTTGCAAAGGAACATTCGAAATTTGAGTTAAACATTTCAGCTTTTGGTTTCAGTTTCTGTCTCATCCAATACCGACTTTGATGTTACTAACAGCTTTCACATGAGAACATTGGGTTTTTTGAAAAATAATTTGACAATATTCTGCTATAATTGTTATTAAAGGCACCACACATTCCTTTTTAGACAGACAAATGCGTCCCATTCAGCATCTCTCTATCTAAAGACATATGATTTGCTTTACACCTATCATGCAGTAATCTCTGTTTCTCGAGAAATTTCATTAAGTTACCATATACCATGGAGGTTCCCTCCCATTATGAACATTTCTGCTGTGTACATATCAATCCAGTGCATGATCACTTTTCTTTTAAACTTCAGTCGTAGCTCTTCTACATGCTCCTGCCCTCTGCTGAAAGTTTCATGTTCCTTTTTGAGATATAACAATACTGATTTTGTTTGTCTTTGTTGCTGCACATATATTTCTTTCTGCTTGTTTTAGCTGATCTTTGTACTTTGGTAATCATTGTCCCCATAACGGTGTCCTGGACAGTGATACCAGTGTCTATGTGGATATCCTCAAAGAGGTCAGATGTATTTGTTGCCATTTTATCCAATATATTTCCATCATGAGTGGGGTTCCTAACTAACGTTCTAGATAGTTTTCAGAAAAGGTATTTAGTTCTGTTTCACGGGGTGTCTTATCACGCCAACCAGTAACAAGATTGTAATTTTACTAATTACTTGTTGTGTGAGTAAAGTCTCCACTGATGATTGCAGTGTAATTGGGGAACTTAGGTACAAATGAACTGAGGTTTTATCTAAAGTTCTCGGTTATGTCAAGAGATGAATCTAGTGAACGATATAAGGATCCAGTTATATTTTTAGGCCCATCCCTGATACTGAGTCTTGTCCAGACAATTTCACATGCAGCTTCAATTTCTATCTCAGTGGATCTGAGTTTCTTGTCTGCTGTGACAAATACACCACCTTAATTTCCCATTTGCCTATCTTTTTGATATACACTTAAATTTTCCTCAAAAATCATTGTGATCAGTTTCAGGTTTCAACCACCTTTCTGTACCTAGTTTTATGTGAGCTTCACTGATTTTCATAAGCGCTTTTAACTCTGGCAATTTGTTGCAAACGTTTCAGCAACTTGCTATAAAGATTTTAATACACTTATTGGTGGGCGGTATTTCTTTCTATCACATGCTGATACTTCTGGGTTTCCTACAGCTATAATTATTTGTATTGGATGGATAGTCACCTAATCTAAAAAAAAAAACTTTGTGTGCACCCCGCACACAGTAAGCTACCTGAGTAGCAGCCTTTGAGGTGCAGTGCACACTTGACCCACATAGGGGGATCCTACAGTTCTCAACACTATGGCGCAAGGCCAGGAAGTCACAGCATAGCTTCTTACAGAACCTTCGAAGTCTCTGGTTTGGTCCTTCCACTCAACTCATTGCTGAAGGACCACAATCAGTTCGGCCATCAATGCTGCAAATTGTGAGCTTTATTGAAACTGCATGCACAAGGCTGGGCCTCTCAATTTTCTCTGCAAGTCGCTGGTGTGACCAAAGTGTGATCCTAGAGCCCAGACGACAGGTATCATTTGTTCCAATGTGCGCCTCAGTCTGCATTTGGTTGCACCCTGTTCCATCAATGGCTGCTGGAATAACCTCTTCAAAATGTAGAATGAGGCCCCCAGGTACACACACTGGTATCCTTTTCTGTTCCTTGGTGCTATTTCCCTAAGATGTATCATAATTCACTATACATATAGACCCCTTCTATTCTTCTGCATCTCCCTCCTCTTAACACCAGACAAAACAGGTTTCCCCAAGATAGGTGAAGTGAGTCCCACAGGCTTAGTTTCAGTTTCAGAGAAAGAGAGAATTTCAAACTTACTGATTAGGGGGATCAGTACAACACCTTGAGTCATACCTAGTCCTTGTCCACCCTGCACATGCATCACAGTCTAGTGGACGAATGATGACAGATCCCATACTTTTTGCAGAGGAGACAGAATTCACAGGAAAGTAGAGTACTTGAGAAACCTCTAGTACCGGTATTACAGGAGCACAACTCTTGGGAGCTCTTCCAACTCACCAATTTGTGGTAGCTACCAATAGTCTGATAGTAGTCTGGGCGATTCCCAGTGGTGTACAAACGTCAACCAACTCGTACTGTGTTCGAGATCAGCATTCACAGTACGGCTGTATTTTGCTTGGTGCAAGTTACTGCAAGAAGAACAAATAACTTTAAAATAAACCCACTGACTGTCATTTAATTTGTTGAACTAAATTATTGCTAATTCCCTTTAAAAATTGAGACAAATACACAAAATGAGTTTTCTATTAAAACAAAACAAAAACCTGTGATTAAAGTTACTAATTTCCTGAAACGTTTTGGGGCAGATTATAGTTGTTAGCAATTCGAAAACAGTGTTAATTTACAATAAATGTAGATAATATATAGGGCTACCCCTCTTTAAGGAAACACAATATGTTTATTAGAATATCTACTACAGTAACTAAATCACAAAGGACGATTTACTGCAGATAGTTCGTAGGTTATCCAAAGGCTGATGGCACGCTCCAAAATTCTCAAAATCGCACGTTTATTTGCCTTTATATACTGTGAATTTCAGAGATCATGTATTCTTTGACAGAAATGTTAACCAAAGACGCTGATTTGCTACGAAACAACTTACATATCCAAAACACTCGCACTGGTAACTTACAAAAATATAGTTTTGTAAGCGTCCCAAAATTCTCAGAAATAGCATATTTCTCACGTAATTGCACAATGAAATTGTTTTGAACGTGGATGGGCCTACTGTTCTCAAAACTGTTAAAAGCGAACAATTAAGTTAAAGCCTATAATTGATGATGAAAATACTAATATTTTTCGAAATTTCACAATATATTGTAATAAAAACGAGTACTGATAGAATCAGTGAAAGATTATGCAGAAGCGACGCGAACAGTAAAATATACGAATGTATCGGCCCACGAATCTCACACACACCGTCTCACACAAAGGGAAACTCCGAAGTCGGCTTTTATATATAAATAAAAGTGTGTATTACACGAATTTTTCATTTATCCCTTTCTGCACACAATTCTACACTGGCATGCCAAAGAAGATCGCTGCAGCGTGCGTTAATCTCGGTCAAAGTCGCTAAAATGTACAACACCAAAGAAGGACATCTTCTGCCTGTTGCAGCTAACAGTGCACCTGAACTAATTTCTTCTCTTGTAACATTGTTTGATATTTGATCTCTGAGGATAGATTTCTATATTTGAAGGCGTCATTTATAAATATCTTCTTTTATTCTCTATCGTTGTAAAATTCATCTCTCGATTTCTCAAGGCACCATTTTTTGTATCAATAAGCCAAACAACGCTGACGAAGCACGCTTTTATACATTCCAGTGAAGAGTGGACCGACAACTATGAAAGTCAACGAAAGAAACAAATTACTGAATGGATGCTACTTGTTGCTAGGTAAAAGTTATGAGTGCTCTTGGGGAAATGACATAACTCCAGTAAGACGAAGGCTTTTAACTTTTCAGACTGTGGTATTAGTCGGGATAGTATGTTATTTCCGCGTTATTTAGGTTCAACCACAGTCTAACATGTTAGACACTCGTACTGGTTAGACTGTTAGACTGTGGTTCAACTTTCAATACATGTAAACCTATTCATCACAATTTTTCGCTGTAGTTTATATGCTGGTATCGATTGTCGATAGGCATTTTCTGTAACGTATATTTCGCCTCGATAATGCGTGTGATTAGTAAATCATCTTTCAGTTGTATGAATCTTTGCGTTTGTTTTCAATTTGTCAGTGTGTAAGTCAAGGTGTGAGTGTTGTACGCACGTGGTTTGTTAGGAACATTCGGAGTAATGGTGAAGCGGACCTGGCAGGAAACAGCGAATGACAAAGAGGAATCAGAGGGAATTGCGCTGCCTACTACACGATATTCAGACGAACCTGTGCCGAAGAAGGTTTTACAATTTATTGTAGCTGGCGGTTCAGGAGTTTTATGTTTCTGAGTTCTCATTGCAATATTTCCTTTTGTCCAGGTGAAATGGATTAACAAGCAACGCGTGCTCGTGTTCGCAACACGGCGCATTTCACATAGGGACAGGCATCTCATGGAAGATATTAAAACGTTGATGCCACACTGTAAACCTGAAAGTAAAATGGAAAGAACAGAAAATTTGTTCGTCGTGAACGAGGTAAAACTTTGAATTGCAGTTCTCACAAATAAGTCCAATTCGAGAAATATTAGAATTATGGCCATGTCTTTTTTGTGTAACATCATGAATGTCACTATAGTCGCAAATTTATTGGGGAGGTGGTTGGTCAATTGCACTTAGGGCATCCCCTCATACACTTCTGAAATGACATTACTGCAGAAATTATTCGGTAGCCGTGAAACTATTACACTGTAGTTGGCATAGCCCATATCACTTCTGGCAGGCTAGCAAAAAAAAATCTTACCTTCATCGTCTCGGATGTTATAGATTGTAGCATATGCTGAAATGGACTAGGTAAGGAACACGTATTTTTTTGGTTTCTGCAAAAAAATTTCTGCTCCGAGATACAGCCCTTCGAAGATGACATTGCGCTTATTATTTTGAAGATTCGAATTATGGAAATTTTTTTAATGATATATCTCTGTAACAGTTCTTGATATTTTGTTGGTCTTTTATTTGAAAGGTAATTGCTTTATGATTACAAAGAAATCTTCCATTTGGACTTGTCTGTCAAAGTTCTTTTACTATAGCATTCTGAACTTTATTATTATTATTATTATCATTTTCGATTATTCTCATTTAAAGAGAGCGTTTGAACTTGAATTCCTTTATGATGATTGTTTATGTTTTTTCTGAGCCCAAATTTTCTTCATGTGTTCACTGTGTTGTTTCTTTCGCTCCGCTGTCCATTTGCATCCTGGTCTCTTCTGTGTTGTGGTGTCAAATTTATGTTTTTTCATGATGTTCCTGAATTCAGTTCTATTTTCTGCATTGTTTACTGTTATGTGTGCTTGTCTGTGGTCCTCTTCAACTTCTTTTATCCATTTTGTTTTTCCCCTGCCTGAGTTGATGAATTGCTTTGAAATTCTGTTTTCATTCATCCTGTGGATATGTCCGTAGAACTGCACTCTTCTTTTCCTTATTGTATCTGTAATCATGTCTGTGTATTTATATAATTCTGATGTTGGTCTGTTCTTCCAGATTCCTTGCTCTTGTATCGGGCCAAAAATTTTCCTGAGAATTTTCCTTTCTTGTTTCTCTATTTCTTTGATTTTAGTTTGCCCACTTATTTGTGTTGTTTCAGATGCATACAGTGCCTCCGGTAGTACGACAGTGTTGTAGTGCGTCAATTTTGCATTAATGGATATGGACTTTTTGTTATAATAGTTTCACGTGAGTTTATATGCTTTCTGTAGTTTTTTTATTCTTTCCTCATTGGCCTTTAGGTTGATCCCTGATGGCTGGATGATTTCTCCCAGGTACTTAAAGTGTGGTACTTGTACGATTTTCCCATGGATTGTCACAATAGGCAATTTGTCTTGTGGCGCTCTATGTACCGGGTTTTCTCATATGAAATTTGCAGGCCAGTTCTTTGTGCAATTTCGTGTAACTTCTCTATGGCGTTAGTGGCTTCTTTTCTATTATTTGTAAGTATTGCAAGATCATCTGCAATAGCTAAACACTTCACATTGAATCAATTATCTTTTCTAATGCCAATTTGGATTCCTTTGACTTCTTTCTCCCATGGCCTGGTAATTTTTTCAAGAATGATATTAAAGAGTAATGGTGAAAGTCCGTTACCCTGTCGCACTCCAGGTTGGATTTCAAATGGTTCAGAGATATTCCCCATAAATTTGACCTTGGAGACTGTTTCAGTTAATGTTTGCCGAATGATTGCTCTTGTCTTTCTGTCAATGCTGAATTCTTCCAGCATGTTGCAGAGCGCTACTCTATTGAGTCGTAGGCCTTTTTAAAATCTACAAAAGTGACCACTGTGTTTTGGGTGTTTCTCATCTGAAGAATCATTTTCAGATTCCAAATCTGTTCTATGCACGATCATCCCTTGCGAAAACCAGCCTGGTATTCTCCTATTTGTGGGTCATCTTGTTGTAATCTATTCATGAGAACTTTTGATAGGATTTTATATGTGACCGACACGAGTGAGATACCCCTGTAATTATTTGGTTCAGTTTTGTTCCTTTTTTGTGGAGTGGATGGATCAGTGCGCATTTCCATTCAGAAGGGATCTGTTCTGTTTCCCAAATGTTTAATATGATTTTGTGGATTTTTCCTGTTAATCTTTCATCATTTAACTTCCATAGTTCTCCAATAATTCCATCTTCTCCTGGGGCTCTATTGTTTTTCAGTGTCTTGATAATTTTTGCTATTTCGTTGATGGTTGGTGGTTTAGCGTCTGGATTTGTTGTAGATGTCTGGTAGTGAATATCCTCTGTAGGTCTTTCGCAGTTAAGAAGTTTGTTGAAATAGTCTGCGAGGATTTGGCTGTTATTCTTCGTGTTAGTTTCTAGTGAAAGCAAAGATTGGGTGGCTGGTATCCTGCAATATGTTCTTTAAACGTCTTATAAAAATTCCTGGTGTTGTTGTTCTTAAAGTCTTGTTCTATCTCATCTAGTCGCCGTTTGTCATAATTTCTTTTTTCCCACCAAATTGTTTTCGATGTTTGTTTTCGGATTACTAGAAATTGTTGCCATTTTTCTGATGTTTTGTGACTATTGAAGTTTTTTCAGGCATTGGTCCTTTCTTCTATTGCTTGGTCACATATTATATTCCACCACCTGTGTTTTCTCCTTCTCGGGGGTTGACCCAATTTCATCGCGGATTTGAGGACGTCCACAAGTTCTGTCCAGTTTGCGGTGTTTGTCTGACTGATTTCCTGTAAGATGTTTTCCTTGTTGAGTTTTATGTATTTGGGGTCTGGTCTCAGCACTTTTTTTAGTTTTGGCTTTTTTTTATTATGTTCTAATCTGGTCTTTATCTGTAGAAGATGGTGGTCTGATTCAAAAAATCCTCTTCTCGTTTTCACATTCAGAATTTCTGTTGTGTTACTCTTGGATATGGCCACATCGTCTATCTGGAATTCACCCAACATTGTGTTGGGCGACTTCCAAGTATACAATTTCTTGTTGGGTTTTTTAAATTGTGTTGACATAATTACGAAGCCGAAATTTTCGCAAAAGTTTATCAATCTTTCCCCATTCTTGTTAGTTCTCTTGTGAGCTGTATGGATTCCGGTGATTTTCCTGTATTTTTTCTCTTTGCCTAAGTGTGCGTTAAAGTCGCCTAACAAGATTATTACATTGTGTTTGGCAATTTTGTTTGTCGTCTCTTGAAGGTCATTCCAGAAGTCATCCACGTTCTGGGGGTTCTTCTTGTTATAGTTATTTGTGGGTGCATGTGCTTTGATCAAGGTATATGCTTTGTTGGCCGATTTGACGGAGAGCGTTGATATACTTTCTGAGGTAGACTGGAAGTCAATGACAGTCACATATATTTGTGGACTACAAATTATTATTTTTATTATTACAAAACTGCCACTCCATAAAGTTTTGATTTTTTTTCTTTTGATTCATAGTTCTACATTCCCTGAAAAGGAGAGCTTCCACTTTTAGGTTGAACAGGTTTTATAAACAGGTGAAGATTTTTGCCATACATAAAACATGTTTTATTGCTTCATTGTCACATAACAGGTTCATAAAAATCAAAACCTAGTCTTATTTAACACAAGTTTAATTTTGAAAGATGAGTAGGAGACTCATTTTTCAAGCATTTTAAATGATTCCAAAATGTATGTGAAAGGCCCAAAGACTTAAAAGGATTCAATTTATACAACTTCTGCGCACTCTGTTTTGTACCGGAATTAGCCAGTCAGTGATGTAAAAAGTTTATTCCGCTAGGAAGGTTTGTATCCCTACACCTTTTGAGTCGTCCCTGCCCTATGTTGTGAGACACACTTTACCTACCTCCTCTCTCCAGCCTTGGTGACCCTGTTGATAGCTATGCTACCATTGGCACAGCCCTTGACTTTGTAGGAGCAGGCAAACTTTCCTGCCTTGCACTGAAGGTGCCTTTGATAAGCTGGTGTCCCACGGGAGGGAAAGTAGTTCAATAGAAACAGGTTGAAAAAAGTAGGCAGCCAGTTGGAAAATGAAGGTTTATTAGCCCTTGACCTAGGTTTCAATATTTCTAAAAATATCTTCTTCAGAAGGTATGGGCCCTAAAATGCATACAACCAATTACATAAATTATTTTTACAAACATAACAAAATATTAATAGAAAAATATTTGCAAGGTAAGCGTACTCACTTGTTAAATCACATGATGGTACATTAGATTAACTGATGCTGAGTGGGTTTTGTCGTATATAAAACTGATAAAAGAAGATTGATCCCAAGGCATATTACTTTGTGTACTTCAGAATGAATGCTCACTGGTAAATGCCCACTGGTAGAGGCTCTTGTCAACATAAAATTATAACAGGAATAAGGGAGATTTCCTTGGAGTCCAGATAGGATTAAAATTTTTATATATCAGTATCCGATTTTCAGACACTGCAGCAGAACAAACCACACGGCAAAAGATGTGCCTTGGCAAGATCTTTTAATGAACTGTATCATAGAAACTGCATATTTTTGTAATACCTAAGTATCCACAAAATATGGTCGCCAGCTTCCGAAACACTGAATAAATATAGTATGAGGCCATTAAGGGAGATACCCCAAAATACATATCTAATGTATAAATGTATTAAGGTGCAGTGACGTACACAAGTAATTTTTAATGTTAATTGTTGCTGAATTAGGTCAATTACTTTCTGATAAAAGTTGCGTAGTGGTCATCCTTGCATTTTTTGTAGTTTATGTATCATATATATCATAATATGCATCAAAAGAATTGTCTGAGACTTGTTCATTGTGTAATATAGGTTTATTGTTAATCTCATTTCTGACACCTCCATTACTTTGTCTGTTCTTGTTTGGAAATCTGTACACACTAAAATATTCATGCCATTTGTAAGCACCTCATTGTATTGTGCATTTACTTGCTTTGTGCCAAGTGGAGAGATATTGGCACATCCTTTTTGTATAAATATGTATTATGTATTTTTGCTTTGACATGTTCTGCATCTTTGAGGGTCTCCTCACTATGGATCATTGAAATGCCAAATATAATGGATGTACAGGAATGTTTGATATGGATGTCAGCTTTGACCAATGACATAGGAAACGTGCAACAAACTTTGTAAAAAGTGCAGTGACTGTAACAGGGTATTATTGAAAACATTTTTCAAACGGCCTAAGTTACAGATCAGTCTCTCACAACAACCAAGTTTTATTTAAGTATCAGATTCTTTGGCTTCGCCAGCTCACAACCAGACTGTTATCTTCCAGTCTAACCTAGATGTTGGGTAGAGTTACAGATCAGTCACTACAACCAGATTTTTCTAGTATCACATTCGTTGACTTTGCAAACTCACAATCAAACTGTTATCTTGCAACCTAACCTATACCTCGGGCTAAGCTACAGATTAATGTGTCACTATAAAGTCACTGCCACCGCCCTCCCCCCCTTCTTCTTAGCATTTGTTGGCTTCGGCAACTAACAACAAAACTGTGAGTATATGCACCGAAAGGTGACATGACAGCAGCCATTAACATAGTCACCTGCCAGAGCCAATGATTCTTATCGAACCTTCCTCTCGACACAGTATAACAATGTAATCTTCAACAGATCCCGTGATTCTCCTTCACTTTCACTGAGGATAATGATGTCATCAGTGAATCTTATCATCGATATACTTTTAATCCCACATCTGTATCTCTTTTATTTCCTTCATTGCTGCTTTAACGTCCAAGTTGAGCAGTACAAGAGAAAAAATGCATCCCCACCTAACCATTCTTTTTAATCTGAGTGCTTCTCATAATCTTTTATCCTTATGTTTATGTTGTACATATTCCCTCTTAATCTTCCATTCTTATTGTTGCTTCTTCATTCTTGTGCATATTGTGAATAACCCATCTTTCTTGATACGTATTTTGTCTTGGGATTTCAAACATCTTTCCCGTTTCACACTCTCAAATAATTTTTGTATGTCAACTAATCTTATGTAATTTGCAAGGTTATTGCTCTATATTAGATGCCTCTTAAGTCTCATGGCTGTTCATATTTACCAGTATTCTTCAGATGATTATTGGGGACACAATAAATCCTAATTTATTGCAACACTGCTGAAAATTCTTTTTAGTTAACATTTATTGCTTTGATCAGATTTTAAGTAGCAGTACTGAAGGCTAATACTGAAGAGGTCAGAACCAACATCTCAGCTGTCCAAACAACTACTGGACGAAGTAGATGAGTTGTATAGCAGTTGCACTGACTGGCTGACATAGAAAATTACAAAATGATTACTCATTGCAGTGTAGAGTTTGTATCCCTAACTGAGTCTGACTTTGTGCACAGTATAGAAGTGACAAAATGGTAAAATACAAAATTATGAAAGGGAGAGTTGTTAATCACCATATAGCGGAGATGCTGAGTCGCAGATAATGCCTGTCTGTGACTCAGCATCTCCACTAGATTGTTATATTTCAGATGGGAACATAAAAGACAATAAAAGTAAAAAACGAAAACAGTAAATACAAAAATGGCAAAATGAAGGGGTACATTTTATGATGTGGAAATGTTAATACGCAGTAAGATTTCCAAGGCTCATTGAGAATTTTCTGGAAATTTAATTTTCTAATTTGAGTACGTTTTAAGTAACATTCTATTCTAGGAAAGTTATACTTTTTTAGGATTGGGAAAATCAGGGCTACAAAACTATAACACTGGAATTTGGACAGGGTCATGTTTTAAGATTTGAACATTGTGGAATGCAATAATTATTATTAAGTATTTACTTTTTTAATACACAGTTACTGGAAGAAGTAAGATGTTTACTGCAAAGTACAGAATGAGAACTTCTGATTAACATACATCAATTGTAAAACAAATAATTATTATAACTGTGTAGGCTTCTATTGCCAGTCAGTTGAAAGAAAAGTTTTCTGGGGATGGTACCACATTGTATATGTTCTTAGATGTCTTATAGGTATAGTAGGAATGTTTTTCATTGTGTTAGAAGTATTGAATTTCTGTGACAGTTAGCGAAATTGATGTACACAGAAAATAAAACAGTTGCCTGTTACCTTATAGCTTATATTTTGCTGCAAAATTACCTCTTTCAGGCTTCTCTTAGTGGGTTAATAGTATTTGTGTTTTATGAGAACAAGCGTTCCATGTTTTTGTATGTAACAACATTTTTAAAGGCTAACTGTAACTATTTGTAATATATTTATGTATTTTTACAGATATGCGAAATGAAGAACTGCAATAAGTGCATACTGTTTGAGGGCCGCCATAAGCGTGATTTATATTTGTGGATATCAAATGTACCAACAGGACCCTGTGCAAAATTTTTAGTTGAGAACAGTAAGTACAAAATTAAAAAGAACAGTAAAAGTCATGAATGGAGTCAGTACCGATTGTACATAGGTTGGCAGTGCATCAGTTTCTTGCCGCCAATGGAAACACATTTATTGATAACCAGTAAGAAGCAATAAAAATTTATAAACTACTTTGAATGCTCAGATTGCAACCATTTTATATTACTTAGAGATTTGAGGTACTATTGAGGCATTTAAGGTTGCCTTAAATTGTGGCTGCTGTAACTGATTTTTTTACTACATTTTTGCAATGAAAGTTGTGGTGACTGCCCTATCTGTAGCATAACACAAGGTCTTGGTTAGGTTGCAAGGGAATATTTTGGTTCCAAATTGGTGTCAACAAATTTAGTATCAAAGAGAAGTAGCTCCAATACAGTCACTGAACAATTAAAGTACCACAGTGATTTAAATGACAGTCATCAGAGGTTATAAAGGTCTCTCATTATTTGTATTGTAATTTTGGCAGTATATTGTACCACAAAATTATTTATATTTCTATTGCTATGGCAAATATCATGGCTTTAGGTTTTATGACCACTACCTGTTTGATAAAACTGCGCATTCTTGGATCGTAAGTATTCTTTGATTTGACAAAATTATTTCAAGTCATTACTGTGAGACGTTGCATGCCTGTTGAATTTTCATTGGATACTTATGGTCAGCTATTGACACAATCCCCTCGGTTCCCAACACAGAAAGCCCTACCACAAACATTGCTCAACAGAACAAATAAGAAATGCCATTGACCCTATTGTGGACTGTTTATTAGAATTTCCTTTCTATAATAATAATAATAATAATAATAATAATAATAATAATAATAATAATAATAATACCAGACAATAGCTAACACACACATTAAAATAGACAATCCACCAAACATAACAGACATGGAACACTGCTGGAGCAACATATGGTCAAACCCCGTACAACATAACAGGCATGCACGGTGGATACAAGCAGAAACAGAAAAGATGATACCACAAATGCCTGAAGTGATAATTTTGCAACATGAAGTCACCCAAGCAATTAATTCTACTCACAATTGGAAAGCCCCTGGAAAAGATAAAATAGCAGATTTTTGGCTAAAGAAGTTCACCTCAACACATTCACATGTAACTAAATTATTTAACAGTTACATTGCAGACCCCTACACATTCCCTGATACACTTACACATGGAATAACTTATCTGAAACCTAAAGATCAAGCAGGCACAGCAAACCCAGCTAAATATCGTCCCTTAACATGCCTACCAACAATATACAAAATATTAACTTCAGTCATTACACAGAAATTAATGACACATACAACACAGAACAAAATTATAAATGAAGAACAAAAAGGCTGTTGCAAAGGAGCACGGGGATGTAAAGAGCAACTGATAATAGATGCAGAGGTGACATATCAAGCTAAAACTAAACAAAGGTCGCTACACTACGCATACATTGATTACCAAAAAGCTTTTGATAATGTACCCCACGCATGGTTACTACAAATATTGGAAATATACAAAGTAGATCCTAAATTGATACAGTTCCTAAACATAGTAATGAAAAATTGGAAAACCACACTTAATATCCAAACAAATTCAAATAATATCACATCACAGCCAATACAGATTAAGCGTGGAAATACCAAGGAGACTCATTAAGTCCTTTCTGGTTCTGCCTTGCTCTGAACCCACTATCCAACATGCTAAATAATACAAATTATGGATACAATATTACTGAAACATACCCACACAAAGCCACACATTTGCTATACATGGATGATCTAAAACTACTAGCAGCAACAAATCAACAACTCAACCAATTACTAAAGATAACAGAAGTATTCAGCAATGATATAAATATGGCTTTTGGAACAGACAAATGTAAGAAAAATAGCATATTCAAGGGAAAACACACTAAACAGGAAGATTACATATTGGATAACCACAGCGACTGCATAGAAGCGATAGAAAAAACAGGTGCCTGTAAATATCTAGGATACAGACAAAAAATAGGAATAGATAATACAAATATTAAAGAACCAAAAGAAAAATATAGACAAAGACTAACAAAAATACTGAAAACAGAATTGACAGCAAGAAACAAGACAAAAGCTATAAATACTTATGCTATACCAATATTGACCTACTCATTTGGAGTAGTGAAATGGAGTAACACAGACCTAGAGGCACTCAATACATTTACATGATCACAATGCCACAAATATAGAATACATCACATACATTCAGCAACTGAAAGATTCACATTAAGCAGAAAGGAAGGAGGAAGGGGATTTATCGACATAAAAAACCTACATTATGGACAGGTAGACAATTTAAGAAAATTCTTTCTAGAACGAGCAGAAACTAGCAAAATACACAAAGCAATCACTCATATAAATACATCGGGTACACCACTGCAATTTCATAGCCACTTCTACAACCCTTTAGTTCACATAACATCAACAGATACGAAGAAAGTAAATTGGAAAAAGAAAACACTACACTGCAAGCACCCGTATCATCTAACACAGCCACACATCGACCAAGACGCATCCAACACATGGCTAAGAAAGGGCAATATATACAGTGAGACGGAAGGATTCATGATTGCAATACAGGATCAAACAATAAACACCAGATATTACAGCAAGCATATTATTAAAGATCCCAATACCACAACAGATAAATGCAGACTTTGCAAACAAAAAATAGAAACAGTAGATCACATCACAAGCGGGTGTACAATACTAGCAAATACAGAATACCCCAGAAGACATGACAATGTAGCAAAAATAATACATCAACAGCTTGCCTTACAACATAAACTTATAAAACAACACGTTCCCACATACAAGTATGCACCACAAAATGTACCGGAGAATGATGAATACAAATTATACTGGAACAGAACCATTATAACAGATAAAACACCGCCACTTAACAAACCTGACATCATACTCACCAATAAAAAGAAGAAATTAACACAACTAATCAAAATATCCATACCCAATACAACAAATATACAAAAGAAAACATGAGAAAAAATTGAAAAATACATCCAACTGGCTGAGGAAGTCAAGGACATGTGGCATCAGGATAAAGTTGACATTATACCAATTATACTATCAACTACAGGAGTCATACCACACAATATCCACCAGTACATCAATGCAATACAGCTACATCCAAACGTATATATACAACTACAGAAATCTGTAATTATTGATACATGTTCAATTACCTGAAAGTTCCTAAGTGCAATGTAACATATACCGTACAGTTAAAAGGAAGTGACGCTTGATCAAGGTCCGCGTCACTTTCCATTTTTAACCAGACGTTAACGTCTGAGAAAGTAAAGAGATAATAATAATATTAATAGTTAATAATAATAATAATAAATTATTATTATTATTATTATTACAAGAAGCAAATAACATGTCAGCTGTGACTTTTCTGAACCTGTTTTGTTTTGGTGGAGGTATAGATTTTGAATGGCAGGTAAGTTGTCTGTTCTATCTCTGTAAAATATTGTGCACGTTAGATAACCATTCGCTTGTGAATTCAGTCATTTACAGTTTAGTTAAGGTATGTATGTAATAGATGAGACAGAAGTAATGTGGATGTACATAGTGGCGTTAGTGACTCTGCAACTTTTTGTTGTGTGGCACATAGTAACATTTAATGACTATTCACCATTTTCTATTATGGTAATGTCTCAAAGTAGTTCCATACTCAGGGAATGAGAGGGCGGAGGGACCAGATGCAGGAACCCTGCATTGTCATTCTAGGCAAAGACCTAGTGTAAGCGGTTTGCCATTTTGCCTTCCTTTGACCTGTTATGAAGTGTTAAGTTTTTATCTGTGTCATGTTGATAACTGTGACGAGTGCTTATACAGCATAGTGTTGGTGTTTGTATTGTTCTGGATGAAGGGAAGCTAGAGGGTTAAACCTGTTGCCAGCACCAAAGGATCTTCAGAGTTCAATGTCTCCAGCTGAAGGTTTGGAGTTGAAGAGCAGTTGCGACAGTTTTTAGATTCCAGCTTTTTGTCCCTTTATAAAACTTTCCAATATCTATATAAGTTATATATAAATATGTTAAAATTGCGTAGGAATTGTGTGTATATCTGCACCTGCTTAAAATGTTAAAAATTTTATGTGCGTTTCTTCAAGATCAAATAAAGTTTGTATCTTTCATGAAGAAGGCTGTGGATTGCAGTCTGGGTGGTCATGATCAGGAGGAGGCTGGGGTTCGGAGGGGGGAGGGGTAGCAGGATAGGATGGAGGATGGTAGAGTGCTGCTTGTGGGAGCATACAGAGATGAGGTGGAAAGAGGATAGGGCAGCTAGGTGCAGTCTGGAGGATAGGTGGAGGCCAACGAGAGGGCTGCGGGGAGTGGAAGAGGAGAGAAGCAAAAAGATGGTGGCTGAATTGGTGGAATAGGCGGCTGTGTATGCTGGAGTGGGAACAGGAAAGGACAATGACTGATGAAGGTTGAGGCCAGCAGGGTTTGAGAACGTAAGATAAATTGAAAGCAGAGTTCCCATTTATGCAACTCAGAAATGCTGATGTTGGTAGGTAGGATACAGATGACACAGGCTGTGAAGCAGCCATTAAAATGAATTCCATGTTTTCCCTGTTGTTTTGAAAGCAGAACCTTTCACATGGGCATTTACAGCTCTGCTGCTGTGCCATGACAAAGAAAAAAGTGCACAAACATACAGTGTTATTGTAGTTGGTTAGCAACAACTAATGATGTAATTGTGCTTGAAACAGCTTTTGAACATGAATAACATTTAAATGAAAATATGTCTTACTGAAAATTTATATACTATGGTTCACTTACGCGCGCGTGTGTGTGTGTGTGTGTGTGTGTGTGTGTGTCAATACAGAGAGTATCAGATAGTTTTGTAATTGGATTGAAGAATTCCCAGTGAATAGAACATAGCATATGCTGTTCATAATGAAGATAGATCTCCAAATGTAAAAGTTAATTTGGACACACCCCAAAGGAGTGTTAGACAGCCATTGTGGTTCACAACGTATATGAAATATATATTTACTATCCAATAAGGCAATTCTTCGCAATTACTAAGTATTTATGCGGTTGAATATACATTCTAATATGGGGTACCTGTAGGAATTGTGCCAGCTCACAAATTTTGGCTCCATATTGCAACTTCGCACGCTTCGAAGGTATGGAAAATAATTTTAATAAATCATATAGAATATGAATGAAAAAGATCTTGAAAAGCTCATCACCAACATACTTCGAATCTTAGATGATGCATTAATAAATATCCAGGTAGATATAGGCAATATATTTTTTTAAAAAGCCAATGTACAGGTTTTCTATTTAAATCATATGCGAGACATAAAATTCTGTGGATTAGACAAATTGTTTATTGCATATGTATTGTTTCTCTGTATATGTAATTTTAAACAAAAGTTGTGTACACAACATTTGTGCTGTTTTGTTTTCTTCCTTGCAATTGATTTTAAAAGGAAAGCTGATATTAGAATAGTCGTATTTATGGCTTATCTGCCTACTGTTAGGATGCTACTACTCAATCTGATACATGTGAAACCTTTTAATGCTACCTGTTCACGTATTAAAACTACACAAAATAATGTTATTGAGGCTACTTTCCTCGCAGATCCACAGCTGGAGGAGTCTCTCTCTCTCTCTCTCTCTCTCTCTCTCTCTCTCTCTCTCTCTCTCTCTCATGAAACTGCATGTTTTAAGAACACAGCTTTCTCTTTCTCACAGTTGATTTTAACAGAAAGCCTGCACGTTGTTTTAAAAAATGTGTAGTGTACAATTGTTCGAATGTTTATTAGAGTGAATTTTCTCATGTTGAGAAATTATGAGGAGTGCTCTGTGTTTTATGTGACAAAACTTTCAGTAGCTAATCTTTAAAGAACATCCAAAAGAGTTTGTAATTTTTAAATTTAAAATGAGAATAATTTATGCTCTGATTTTACGATACCTGTGAAAGAGCCATATAGTGGTTGTAATATGCTGTACATGGTTTATCTAAGATGTATGGAACATGTCACACAGATGTAGACAGATGTGCATATATGCATTTTACTGTGGTTTTTAAAACTTGACAATCAGCTGTGGACACTACATATATGAATATGGCCATGTGCACAAGGTACTTTGTATAGTGTATTGTATTTTATTCACCATAGTGACAACATGGCATGCGGTTCAAACTGACAATGAACACATTTTGTGATAAAAATTTTTTTCTCAAATATTACATCATAAATCATGATGGGACATATATTTCATGTATATGCATATGTTACAGACCAGAAGATAATTACCTGTCGAAACAAGTTGTCAAAAATAGACGAATCTATACGGTCCTGGCTATTAAAGATTTTTACCAAATTTATTAGAGCATTGTGTAAAAATTTGTTGAAGTAAATCAAACAGGACCATTCAGCGATTTTTACTTGTAACATTTCCTGTTCACATATTGGTATTTATATGTTGGATCCTCACACGAGTGTGTTCGCAAATGACACTGTTGTATATGAGGAAGTTGCAACACTAGAAAATTGTAATGAAATGCTTGGACACCTGCAGATAGTTGACACTTGGTGTAAGGATTGGCAGTTAGAGTAAGAAGGCAGTTAGAGATAGAAGGCCCATTACTGTATGATTACATGATCACCAAAGAATTTGTGGAAGCTGTCATATCTATTGCATATCTGGGAGTATGCATATGGAGCAATTTACAGTGGAACAATCACATAAAACTGATAGTAGGGAAGACAAACTGATTCATTGGAAAAATCCTGAGGAAGTATGGTCCTCCTGCAAAGGAGGTAGCTAACAAAATGCTCATTCAACCAATACTTGAATAGTGCTCAACAGTTTGGGACCCTTATCAGATAGGATTGTTGAGGAAATAGAGAAGATCCAAAAAAGAGGGGCCACAGGGTTATTTGTAAGTGCAAAAGTGTCACGGAGCTGCTCATCCAACTTCAATGACAGGTCTACAAGGGAGGCACTGTGCATTTCTGTATGGTTTAGTGTTAAAATTCTGAGAGCATATGTTCCTAGAACAGTGAACCAATATATATATATATATATATATATATCACAGAAAGATCACAAAGGTAAAATTAAGAGAGATGTTGGCTCACATGCAAGCTTGCTGATGAACATGCTTCCCAGACACTATTTGCAACTGTAACAGGAAAGTAAGGAAGTGATGCAGGCATACAAAGAACCATCTACCATATGTCATAAAGTGGCTTGCAGGATGTAGATGTAGAACCACCATCCTTGTATTTACTTTAAATGATTTAGGACAATGACAGAGAACCAAAATCTGGCAGACTATCTGGGGATTTCAACTGTTGCCATCCGTAATGAGTCTAATGCCTTACAACATCACAACCTCACTCACTGAACTGATCATGGATCAGTTGACCTCTCTGGTAAAACTGAGCTTTGGTCTTTAGTTTGCTTGTTTTTGTATGATCAGTAATCATTGTGGTTTTTGAACTGTCTGTTAGTCATTTACAGATAATTTGTGCAGTTTATTGGGAATGGAGCCAGCAGTGAATGTCATGCAACTAAATATTTTATATTCCCCCATCCTGTGTTCAGTTTTGTCCCTGTGGTGTAACTTTCGATGTGATCCTGTGATTTCCATTTGTGAAAGTTAGATGTGAATCATCATAAAGTGATATCATTAATGCTATAACATTCTAGTTTACAAACTGGAAGTTGTTGGTACAGAGGTCTTGAAAAGGTCACAGAATACACCAACAGGATGGCAGTACTTTTTTTCTTTGTGAGGACATCATCTATTTTGTTGTACATAGCTTACTTCATAGATAATTCTTTGCAGGAACCAGCTTGAAATTTAGTTACGTTATGATGTGAAAATGGATCTGTGTTCTATTGTAGGCCACTTATTTTGAAAAGATTAGTACTAAAATTGGTCTGTAATTAGAGGTTAATAGATTGTGTTTTTGCACATGGATATCAATCACTAGTACATAATCAAATCTGCCAGGAATCATCCAAAGTGTCATAGATTGAATACAAAGACAGCTATGCTGGTTAGATTGAATACAAAGATAGCTGTCTATCAACTCAGTACAAGGGTTTTGTACTATAAGGCTACCATCGTAAGCAGAAGAATGGTACTGTGTAATGCCATCATGATTTTTGTAATCCCTTTAGGGTCTAAAAGTGTCTGCTGGGTAAATGGAGCCCAATATACTAGGTAAAAAAAGTGGATTCTTATTAATAGGTGCAATGTTTGCTGGCATTGTAATTAAAAGTCAATTAAATTTTGTGGCAATGATTTCATGGTGTCATATTTCTGCCACAGCAATTATCTGAAGGAAAATCCTGTTTGTCTTGCACCAGTTCGGAATAAAGATTTCAGACACACTTTTTCTCTCCAAAAGGATCTATAAATGTTCTTCAGTTGACCAAATTTTGTTCAAAAAAAGAGCCATCAAAACAAATGCAATAGTGTGTTCAAAATAAAAGCTACATTTTCTCCTTCACTATCCACGCATTGTGTTTTATACTGGCAAGCATCTTTATTATGCTTTATTCAGCTGCTTTGCAAATCTGACAGCTTTCATTGAGCAATAACTTTAAAATTCCTAACTTTCCATCTTTTTTATGCTTGGCTATCAATGATCTGATGTGTTGGTTAAATGAAGGAGATTTGAAACTTGAGTTTTTATGTCAGAAAAATGTACCTTCCACAGTACAGAATAAGTAATGACCAATAATGTAATGGTTTAACTGAACATATTGAAAATTTTTTGGCATCTGGATGGCACCTGCAGAAAAAGAGATCAAAATTAAATTTAAAAATAAATATCTTTTAATGTTGACTTACCAACAGATTTTAGCCATACTTAAAAATTAGTGGTTTTGCTGAGAGTACATTTTTTCCTCTTTGTTCATTTATTAAGAGAATTGTTTTTTCCTTCAGTTATCTTGGTCTTAATGCTGTTATTTTGTTTTCCAGCGTACACAATGGCAGAACTGAAGTTCACAGGAAATTGCTTGAAAGGATCAAGACCACTACTATCATTTGATGAAAATTTCACTAAATATCCACATTATGCTCTTCTGAAAGAGCTCTTTGTACAGGTACAATAAAAATTTATTTAGTGGGCCTCATGAAATTCATTGTGACAGGAGAAACATGCTCGATTATAGGAAAAACAATAAACTTTGTTTTGTTGGCTTTTCAGGTAAATTTGCTCCCAACAAGAAACTGTCAACAATGTATACACTGCTAATTGCCAGAATTTTTATTGCATATTACTGAAACAGTTGACCACACCAATTGTGACTTATTCACTGGATCAAGAAAACTAATTCAGTAGAAAGAGATAAAAATTTTAACAAGATATACTGGTATCATGTGAGCACAGTAACATGTAACAGAAAACAGCATTCACACTAGCTTTTGAGCACTAGCTCTTTTTCTAGCAATTATACACACACACACACACACACACACACACACACACACACACACACACACACACATAAACATCCCAATGTACACTCTTGTGGCCATGGCAAGACTAATTATTGATACTTGATTACTGAAAGCAGTTGCCTGAGCTGATGGTGGGGATGGGGCAGTGAAGGATGAAAGGAAGGGGGTAAAGGAAAAGAGATAGGTCTTTGAACAGATAACTGGAAGGTTTTTTAATTCTTTTTATTTATACTTCAAGTTCCGTAGGACCAAATTGCCAAGAGAGTTACATGATTCCCTGCAGAAACTAAATTTTTATTTAATTCACCAGCAATGCTCAGAAAATAATTGTTAAATATTGTACATGTATCTGATTTATCAGTAACAGAAATATTTTTATTACGAACTGACTTCACATCGTCAACCTTATGCTGCTGACCAGACACTTCCTTCACAACTGACCATGTGGTTTTAATTTTACCCTGTGAATTAGCTATTCTGTTTACGTACCTCATACTCTTTGTAATGGGCTACAGTAGCTTGGTTGTGACTTCTCCTAACATTTTGATATAATTCCCGATTTGTTCTACATCATATCCTTATCCCACTAGTCAGCCACCCAGGCTGCCTTTTACTGCTAGTATCCCATTTAGAATATTCTAATGAAAAGCAACTCTCAAAGAGTATGAGAAATGTGTTAAGGAAAGCATTATATTTGTCATTCATGTTAACAGCACTATAAACAGCCCACCACTCTTGTTCCTTGACAAGATTTAAAAAACTCTCTATTGCCATTGGATTAACTTGCATACATAGTTCATAATTGTATGTGACATTTGTTTGAGTTCAAAATCCTTTTAGTGTTAAAATTTGTGCATCATGGTCTGAAAGGCCTTTCACCCTTTTACTAACAGAATACCCATCTAGTAATGAAGAATGAATAAAAATATTGTCTGTGGATGTGCTACTGTTCCCTTGCACCCAAGTTGGAAATAACACAGTCTCCATCAGATAATATGTGTTTAGGAGATCTACCAACATCCTTTTTCTTGCACAGTCATATACAAAATTAATACATAAGTCACCACATATAACTAATTTCTGTACTTCCTACAAAGTGAATCAAGAACCCTCTCTAGCTTGAACGAAAATGCTCTGAAGTCAGAGTTAGGGGACCTATGAACAACAAAAATTAGAAGTTTAGTTTCACTAAATTCAACTGCCCCTGCACAACATTCAAATATCTGTTCAGTGCAGTGCCATGATACGTCTGTGTACTCGAATGGAATACTGTTTTTTATGTACATAGCCACTCCGTCACTCTGCGAGGAACTCCTTGAAAAAACAGCCATCTAATCTGCAGCCAAAAAAACAGCCTGCTAATCTGTAGCCTGGTAAAGGAAGCCTCTGAGTTGTCAAATTATTTAAGTGGTGTTCTGATATACCAGTAATTTCAGAGTCAACATCTATAAGCAGTTCACTAAGTTTTTCTCTAATACCTCTTATATTTTGATGAAATATTCTTAGTTCTTCTCTACTATGAAACAGGATGTCCTCTGAAGGTGATTCCTTCGTTAGAAAGACTTCCTTTAAACAGGTATACCTGTCAGCTGGCTTAAATCTAAAAAAGGTTCAGCTCTAACACCAACTACTACAGGAACTTTTCCACGCGTGATCCCACCACCACCCACTACAATGTCACCTACAAGCTTTGCCAGCCTCCCCTTCCCATACCTATTGAGGTGCAGGCCATGCCTAGTGAAACCTGATCTACTGGTAGACTCAACTGGCACCACTGCAGTGTGACCCATGCCCTCTGCCATCAGTGTCTTCTCCAGCCCCATGTTAATGCGCCTGATAGCTGCATTAAGATGAGGCCAATCATGACACTGAAACAGTTGCACGAAATGCACATTAGTGCTACCAGTTTGAGTAGCTGTCTTTACCAGGTCACCACCTACATCATATTCCCCATCCCTGTCAAAGACTATTTCCTGCTCCAACCACTATCACTACCTGATCCTCCTTTGTAAAATTCCTACATAACTCCCCTATGCTGTCAGTCACCTGAGCCAACCCTGCACTAGGCTTCACTATGCTGTTGGCCTAGTATTCAATCCCAAACACTTCCTGCAACTGCTGACCCACACCTCTACCATGCAAACTACCTAGCACCAGAACCTTCTTCTTTCTGTTAGACTTTGCAGCTGACTTTAGCCTCCTTATTGCTGAAGACTGCTGCATGTTTCCTACACCTACAGCTACAAGAGGCTCCTCTCCACTCAACTCTGACAGTTGGTCAAATCTATTGCATATACACAAAGTACAACTGTCTGAATACCTCCTGCTCCTGTCTGCCTTCTTGCCAGCTGCCAGTTCCCATACCCAAGCACCCTTCACCCTCCTCAACCTATCTAGTTCCTCCTTTCTGTATTGTAACTGCGCCTGAAGGGCACAGATCTCACACTCCTGTTCTTCTATCAACTTATTTCTACTGCAGATTCTGCATTCCCAGGAGAAGATATCGCTAGAATGTCCACTGGCTTCCCCACTGCATGGCCCCCAATGAAAATACTTTGAACAAATCCCACACCATAACCCAATACTCACAAACCTATGACAAAGCCCACACTTCTCACCCATGTAAAATTTTACAGTTACTGAAAAAAACTATACGTCTGCATTGCCTAAGTTCATTTACACCAGTAGAACTATTTACAGAACTAACAATAGCGGTCTTGAAGTTCTCTCTCTACTAAGAAAGCAACAACTTTTATTAATACTACTAAACCACAACTAATACCAATACCAACAAAACTTCACAAAATTTATTAGCTAAACCCAAATGACCACTGGAACACTCAACAAAGTTAAAACAGTGAATGCAAATTTACTGAACTATTTCATAGAAACAATAAGAAATGTCAACTGAAAACTAAAGCACGAAATTTACGAAATGACTTCAACGCACAGAAAACGCTTAAAAAAAAACACGAGCAAACATTTCCAAAAGTTTATTAAATAGTTACCCCCCATAACCCTTGGTTACGGGGGGGGGGGGGGGGGGAGGAATGAGGTTCGGAGGGGAGGGGGGGGGGGGGAGATGAGAAAAGATACGGATTGGGGGTAAGAATTGAAAGAGGAAGCCGTCTGGTACAATTTTGCACAGAGCATAACTTAATCATAGCTAACACTTGGTTCAAGAATCATAAAAGAAGGTTGTATACATGGAAGAATCCTGGAGATACTAACACGTATCAGATAGATTATATAATGGTAAGACAGAGATTTAGGAACTAGGTTTTAAATTGTAAGACATTTCCAGGGGCGGATGTGGACTCTGACTACAATCTATTGGTTATGAACTGTAGATTAAAATGGAAGAAACTGCAAAAAGGTGGGAATTTAAGGAGGCAAGACCTGGATAAATTGAAAGAACCAGAGGTCGTACAGAGTTTCAGGGAGAGCATTAGGGAACAATTGACAAGAATGGGGAAAAGAAATACAGTAGAAGAAGAATGGGTAGCTTTGAGAGATGAAATAGTGAAAGTAGCAGAGGATCAAGTAGGTAAAAGACGAGGACTAGTAGAAATCCTTGGATAACAGAAGAGATATTGAATTTAATTGATGAAAGGAGAAAATACAAAAATGCAGTAAATGGAGCAGGCAAAAAGGAATACAAATGTCTCATAAATGAGATCGACAGGAAGTGCAAAGTGGCTAAGCAGGGTTGGGTAGATAACAAATGTAAGGATGTAGAAGCATGTATCACTAGGGGTAAGATAGATACTGCCTACAGGAAAATTAGAGTGACCTTTGGAGAAAAAAGAACCACTTGCATGAATATCAAGGCTCAGATGGAAACCCAGTTCTAAGCAAAGAAGGGAAAGCAGAAAGGTGGAAGAAGTATATAGAGGGTCTATACAAGGGCAATGTTCTTGAGGACAATATTATGGAAATGGAAGAGGATGTAGATGAAGAGCTTGACAGAGCACTGAAAGACCTGAGTTGAAACAAGGCCCCGGGAGTAGACAACATTCCATTAGAACTACTGACAGCATTGGGAGAGCAGTCCCGACAAAACTCTACCATCTGGTGTGCAAGATGTATGACACAGGCGAAATTCCCTCAGACTCCAATATGAATATAATAATTCCAGTCCCAAAGGAATCAGGTGTTGACAGATGTGAGAATTATCCATCAGTTTAATAAGTCGCTGCTGCAAAATACTAATCCGAATTCGTTACAGTCGAATGGAAAAACTAGTAGAAGCCGATCTCGGGCAAGATCAGTTTGGATTCCATAGAAATATTGGAACACGTGAGGCAATACTGACCCTACAACTTATCTTAGAAGATAGATTAAGGAAAGGCAGATCTATGTTCCTAGCATTTGTAGACTTAGAAAAAGCTTTTGATGATGTTGACAGGAATACTCTCTCTCAAATTCTGAAGGCGGCAGGGATAAAATACAGGGAGCGAAAGGCTATTTACAATTCGTACAGAAACCAGATGGCAGTTACAAGAGTCGAGGGACATGAAAGGGAAGCAGTGGTTGGGAAGGGAGTGAGACAGGGTTGTAGCCTATCCCCGATGTTATTCAATCTAAATATTGAGCAAGCAGTGAAGGAAACAAAAGAACAATTCAGAGTAGGAATTAAAATCCAGGGAGAAGAAATAAAAACTTTGAGGTTTGCCGATCATATTATAATAATGTTAGAGACAGCAAAGGACTTAGAAGAGCAGCTGAATGGGATGGACAGTGTCTTGAAAGGAGGATATAAGATGAACATCAACAAAAGCAAAACGAAGATAATGGAATGTAGTCGAATTAAGTCGGGTGATGCTGAGGGAATTAAAATTAGGAAATGAGACACTTAAAGTTGTAAAGGAGGTTTGCTATTTGGGGAGCAAAACAACTGATGATGATCAAGGTAGAGAGGATATAAAATGGAGACTGGTAAGGGCAAGGAAAGCGTTTCTGAAGAAGAGAAATTTGTTAACATCGAGTATAGATTTAAGTGTTAGAAAGTCGTTTCTGAAAGTATTTGTATGGATTGTAGCCATGTATGGAAGTTAATGATGGACGATAAATAGTTGGGACAGGAAGAGAATAGAAGTTTTCAAAATGTAGTTCTACAGAAGAATGCTGAAAATTAGGTGGGTAGATCACATAACTAATGAGGAGGTACTGGACAGAATTGGGGAGAAGAGGAATTTGTGGCATAATTTGACTAGAAGAAGGGATCGGTTGGTAGGGCATATTCTGCGGCATCAAGGGATCACCAATTTAGTATTGGAAGGCAGCATGGAGGGTAAAAATTGTAGAGGGAGACTAGTAGATGAATACACTAAGCAGGTTCAGCCACAAATGGCTTCTACTGGGTTTCCGTATGACATTGGTTCTCATCTGTCTCACTCCCACACTACAACACTTTGGCATCAATAGACAATAGACACTTGTGATTCCCATCTCGTGGTGAATCTGCACCCTTTGTGGCACATGGTCCTTGACGACAGGGTTCGTTTCATAATTCTGCGTGATAAATTATATTTGGGTGTGTGGTTTTTTAAGCATTTTTCCCCCTCTCCACCCTTTCTTTCTTCCGTATGTAATGGACCCATGTGTATGTTGGAGGGATGAAAAGATATTCCGTTGCTGAATGGATACTACCCATCCCCATCATTGTGTGTACTTTCTGCTATATTACTTGTCCCATCTCAAGTTCACCTTGGATAGAAGTGGCCTGTTGTGTGCTGTTCAATAGCATATGAATTCATTTACTTTCATTTGTCCTTAGCCATCTCTGAACAGAAGAGTGTCTTTTTTGCTGTTGTCATAAAACAAAGTTATGCACTTGTCAAATCTTGAGTCTGTTATCATTTTAAAGTGAATAGTTTTGGATGTGGAAGAAACGAGAAGTTGCTTCAGCACATGTGCATTTTCTTTTTTGAATACATGCAAATTCCATTCCTGTAATAGAACTCAGAACTTTCTGTGGCTTGAATATGAATACCTCACAAAACTGAATTTGAGACCACTGTCTCTCTCTGTATTCACTACACTAATCCTTATACAGACACATAAAATTTAATAATCGTAATTCTGTTTCAACGTAAATGTAACGATAGTGTCTGGGCACTTTAGGAATCAGTTAGCTTCATTTCTAAACCCTGTCTGGTTTCAATAACTTTTTGTCTTGGGGTGTTTTCATACCACCTCGTGTTTCATAGGAGTCACAGTCATAACCTAAAACCATGCTGTTTAATGGCACACTCTCTTCCACGCAGTTGGATTTTTAAGACTTCCAAAAATCAGTGTAACCGTTAATGTAGTTTCTCTTCTAAACCCGTGTTTCCAGAGCTCACGTGTTGCAAATCATTGCTCTAATTGTTTTTGTGATTAGATTACACATGTAGGCACTTTTGCTTTTTAATACGTTTTAATTAAGTCACTTTCTTGGCTGTTTGTCTTTTTGGTACAAATTTTGCAATTGATTTCAAACTAACTTCCATTGAACTAGGGACTTGAAACTTTCAACATAGCACAGAACTAGATTACAAAGCAATATTAATTCACTTTCTTGTCTGGTGTGTGGCGGAAGGGACTTTGTGTAGCAGTATCACTTCTCCCTTTAGCTGTCTTTGTCGCAAATGGTTCGCAGGAAGAACGATTGTGTGTAAGTCTCTGTGTGAGCTCCAGTCTCTCCAGTTTTTACCTCCTTGGTCTTTTTGCAAGATAAACTTAGGAGGATATGGGTTGAATCAGGTGAACAGAAAATGAAATATTCCAGAAATTTACCACATATCTCTGTTGCAATCTCATCAAAATGTTCGAAATCGATCGAAAAATTTCACACACACAAGACTAAAAAGCAGAAAATAATTATTTTAGTAAAAAACTTTTTAATACATCACAGGAATGAAGTCCCATACAGATTCGTAGTGCTGTGCAGATAGACCAGAAAATGTGTGCTTGTGAATTTTTAATAACTATTACAATACTTGTAAAATTTAAAACAAAAAATGTGGGGTGTACGCAGTAGGTAATTCATGCTTGAATAATTTCCTAAGTCACTGACAGTTTTATTGCACTGCAACTGATATGAATTGTTGTGTTGTTTTTCTCAATGACGGCTGCTGTATGTACTCCTTACTATTTTGTATTGTGTGCACCCCACATTTTTAATTTTTAATTTTACGTGTATTGTCATAGTTATTAAAAATTCACAAGCAAAAATTGTTAGAACTAGGAAGCTGTATGGGACTAAAAGACATTATTTTATGCTTCATACAGTATTATGAAAACGACGGTTGCTACTAATCACACAGTGAAGATGCTGATCGCAGACGGGCACAACAAAAAAATTATCAGAAAGTGAACTTTCAGCCAACAAGGCCTTTGTCCGAAGTAGACAACATACACACACATACTCATGCAAATGACACACACACACACACACACACACACACACACACATATATTGTGTGTGTGTGTGTGTGTGTGTGTGTGTGTGTGTGTGTGTGTGTGTGTGTGTGTGTGTTAGGGAGGGGGGGGAGGTGTCATCTATTTCCGACGAAGGCCTTGTTGGTTGAAAGCTTACTTTGACAGTCTTTTTGTTGTACCTATCTGCAACTCAGCATCTCTGCTACATTGTGAGTAACAACTATCTTTTTCATAAATTGTTACATTTCATCCTCAATTTTCCATTGTTTTATTTTATGCTTTATAGTTAGTTTTAAAAATGTGTTACATTAAAAAGTTTTTTATTCAAACAATTATTTTCTAGTTACGTTAGAACACATTTCCGAAATGATTGTCCTTGTTTTGGAGACATGTAGAGAACTGTATGTCATCTTTTTAGTCCCTGACACGTTTCCTGTATTTGTTGTTTTCTATTCTTTTACATTTTTTCACACTTCTCGTTCATAGAAATGTCTTCGTTGTCTATTTTACCAAAAAAAGTTGTGAAAGAAATTCATTTTAGCAACAGAAATTGACAGTGGTCTGTGCCATACTATGCAGTAGCCTAGTTTTATAAAAATGTGTGCATAGTTTAGACACGAAGCCCATGCCTACTACGGTAGTACAAGTCTATATGCCAACTAGCTCTGCAGATGACGAAAAAATTGAAGAAATGTATGGTGAGATAAAAGAAATTATTCAGGTAGTGAAGGGAGACGAAAATTTAATAGTCATGGGTGACTGGAATTCGACAGTAGGAAAAGGGAGAGAAGGAAACATAGTAGGTGAATATGGATTGGGGCTAAGAAATGAAAGAGGAAGCCGTCTGTTAGAATTTTGCACAGAGCATAACTTAATCATAGCTAACACTTGGTTCAAGAATCATAAAAGAAGGTTGTATACATGGAAGAATCCTGGAGATACTAACACGTATCAGATAGATTATATAATGGTAAGACAGAGATTTAGGAACCAGGTTTTAAATTGTAGGACATTTCCAGGGGCAGATGTGGACTCTGACCACAATCTATTGGTTATGAACTGTAGATTAAAACTGAAGAAATTGCAAAAAGGTGGGAATTTAAGGAGATGGGACCTGGATAAGTAGGTAAAAAGACGAGGGCTAGTAGAAATCCTTGGGTAACAGAAGAAATATTGAATTTAATTGATGAAAGGAGAAAATATAAAAATACAGTAAATGAAACAGGCAAAAAGGAATACAAACGTCTCAAAAATGAGATCGACAGGAAGTGCAAAATGGCTAAGCAGGCATGGCTAGAGGACAAATGTAAGGATGTGGAGGCTTATCTCACTAGGGGCAAGATAGATACAGCCTACAGGAAAATTAAAGAGACCTTTGGAGAAAAGAGAACCACTTGCATGAATATCAAGAGCTCAGATGGAAACCCAGTTCTAAGCAAAGAGGGAAAAGCAGAAAGGTGGAAGGAGTATATAGAGGGTCTATACAAGGGCGATGTACTTGAGGACAATATTATGGAAATGGAAGATGATGTAGATGAAGATGAAATGGGAGATACGATACTGTGTGAAGAGTTTGACAGAGCACTGAAAGACCTGAGTTGAAATAAGGCCCCGGGAGTAGACAACATTCCATTAGAACCACTGACGGCCTTGGGAGAGCCAGTCCTGACAAAACTCTTCCCTCTGGTGAGCAAGATGTACGAGACAGCCGAAATACCCTCAGACTTCAAGAAGAATATAATAATTCCAATCCCAAAGAAAGCAGGTGTTGACAAATGTGAAAATTACCAAACTATCAGTTTAATAAGTCACAGCTGCAAAATACTAACACGAATTATTTACAGACGAATGGAAAAACTTATAGAAGCTGACCTCGGGGAAGATCAGTTTGGATTCTGTAGAAATGTTGGAACACGTGAGGCAATACTGACCTTACGACTTATCTTAGAAGAAAGATTAAGGAAAGGCAAACCTATGTTTCTAGCATTTGTAGACTTAGAGAAAGCTTTTGACAATGTTGACTGGAATACTCTCTTTCAAATTCTAAAGGTGGCAGGGGTAAAATACAGGGAGCGAAAGGCTATTTACAATTTGTACAGAAAGCAGATGGCAGTTATAAGAGTCGAGGGACATGAAAGGGAAGCAGTGGTTGGGAAGGGAGTAAGACAGGGTTGTAGCCTCTCCCCGATGTTGTTCAATCTGTATATTGAGCAAGCAGTAAAGGAAACAAAAGAAAAATTCGGAGTAGGTATTAAAATTCAGGGAGAAGAAATAAAAACTTTGAGGTTCGCCGATGTCGTTGTAATTCTGTCAGAGACAGCAAAGGACTTGGAAGAGCAGTTGAATGGAATGGACAGTGTCTTGAAAGGAGGATATAAGATGAACATCAACAAAAGCAAAACAAGGATAATGGAATGTAGTCGAATTAAGTCGGGTGATGCTGAGGGAATTAGATTAGGAAATGAGACACTTAAAGTAGTAAAGGAGTTTTGCTATTTTGGGAGCAAAATAACTGATGATGGTCGAAGTAGAGAGGATATAAAATTTAGACTGGCAATGACTGAAGAAGAGAAATTTGTTAACATCGAGTATAGATTTAAATGTCAGGAAGTCGTTTCTGAAAGTATTTGTATGGAGTGTAGCCATGTATGGAAGTGAAACATGGACAATAAATAGTTTGGACAAGAAGAGAATAGAAGCTTTCGAAATGTGGTGCTACAGAAGAATGCTGAAGATTAGATTGGTAGATCACATAACTAATGAGGAGGTATTGAATAGGATTGGGGAGAAGAGAAGTTTGTGGTACAACTGGACCAGAAGAAGGGATCGGTTGGTAGGACATGTGTTGAGGCATCAAGGGATCACCAATTTAGTATTGGAGGGCAGTGTGGAGGGTAAAAATCGTAGAGGGAGACCAAGAGATGAATACACTAAGCAGATTCAGAAGGATGTAGGCTGCAGTAGGTACTGGGAGATGAAGGAGCTTGCACAGGATAGATTAGCATGGAGAGCTGCATCAAACCAGTCTCAGGCTGAAGACCACAGCAACAACGTGCATAGTTAGTTTGGCTGGAGATGTGACATCCTTGCATAGCGAAAGAGGATTCATTTGCTGCAATTTAATATGACTCATTAGTTTGTGTAATCTGAATTTTGTTTCTCTGTCCATTGTGACTACAAAATTCCTTACTTCACGTTGTCTGCAGTAAGGCCTTTTCCTGGGTGAACGACAGAAGTGAGCGACAGCAAGCGACTTCTGGATACGCGACACTCCAGCGACAAGCAGCAGCATTGGGCAAAAAGCTTGGGTGTCCTGTGTGCAAGCGACTGTGTTGCGCTACAAGATGGCTGCTTAAGATCACCAGACAAATTCTTCAAATACATGTGAATGAGCAGAGGAGCATTAGACTGTCTCATGAATATATTAAATACAATTTTTTTACATGATGAAGTACTTTCAACAGCCAATAAATATGGAGGAATGACTACTACACGACTAACTACGCTAAATACAAACATAAGTACACAGATTGAGAGCAATACACAACAGTTAGCTGTGGTGGAGGGGTAGCTTCTACAGTTTGTGATTAGGTGATAGGAAAAGGTCATGTGTTCGATTCCGGATCATTCTTATATTTTTACTGACTGAGTTACAATTCTGTATACAAAGTTTTCTGTATACTATTTACATTGCATCACTAAGTATATTTTTAAGGTCTTGCTAAAGAACTTGATCTTCACACCTTTCCCAGTATATCACGCACATTCAGTTCTTAATAAATTACAATGAACCATGAAATTTTACAGATATTTGATGTTGCAAACATAATTCATCAGCAGTGAGTGTTAAGTCCAAGTGTTTCAATTACTCTAAATAGTCTGTAAAAGTAAAGTTTACAAAATATTTGAAAAGAAAGTCAAACATTTTGTGTAATGATTTGTCTAAAAGTATGAAATAAAAAATGTTAGGGAAACGTATGGTGCACCTCATTTTCTGTTCATGATCTCAAGCATCATTCAAAGGCACGTAGAACATTTCTCTGATCTTCTTATTTCTTTTACAAAAATCATTTCATAAAATATTTGACTGATTTCTTTCATTTTTTAATTTCAAGTATTATTCAGAAAGCATGATCTTACTGACTCCTCGCTTGCCTTCCTACCGTACTTGATTCGAAGGAAGCCTTTTCGACATTTAAATATTGCACCAATCTATCTTTTTATGTGAAAAATAGCTAGGTCCTGAACAGATGAAATTTTTGACTCTTCATTTACATAGCTTGGCAGCAGATTTTCGTGAAATATTTCAATTTTTCCTCAGTTTATTAAGTTTTTGTTAATTACTCTGATTACTTTCAAGCATTTAAATATTTTCTCCCAAACTAGAGCTCCTGCGGTCACTTTGATACCCTGTTTACCTGTGTGTCTCCCTTTGTTGGGCTATGAGAATTTGGACAAAACCTCATGTTGTAAGTTATAGGGTGTCTTGTTTTGGCTCTGCTTATGCGTTTACAAAAACGTATTGAGTGTTAATCACATGATAAAAACGTCCTTTCTGCATGCTGTCATTTCCAAAATTCGTCGTTTTGATGTCTATGACGATTTTTACGACAACTTTATTTGTGAAGCACAGGAAAAGTTCGGATGCGCCATGAGCGTCCTGTCCGCAGATATAACAACCAATATCTAAGAATGAAAGGAGATATTGTACTGGTCTCAACTTTAAACACAATTTAGATACATTTGTTACATTTCGTACGCAATAATTTATGGCCTTAAATGAACTGTATGGAAAGTCTACACAATGTGATTTTACCCCTGCAAATTCTTAAAAATTTTGTGCAGCTATGTACTCAATTTCGTGCAGCACAGTAACTATGACGAATAACGGAAATAAATTCAGAACTTTATCATTTAAGGATATCAAGCTATAGGTTTTGGAAGAATCAGTTTTTTTCACCGAATAGTTTTCGTTAAATCGGATGTTAAGTAACTCATAGTTGCCGTCACATTCGCTCCACTGCTTTGCTGAGAAGACATGTGGCTGTCGCTATCTGTTGTGCGTCCTCCAGCGACAAGATTCAAACACATTTGAATTCAAATGTTGCCAGTTGCAGCGGGAGACAGACAGCGACACAGATGTCGCTCACATAGGACACTTCCGTAACTACACCTGCAGTTGTGTTTTGTCACCTGAAGCTGTCGCGCGCTGTTGCTCGCTTCTGTCGCTCATGTATATCACGGCCTAGGGAAAAAAAAGTTGTTCCATCCAACACCAATAACAATAATCCTTGTTCTTCTAATGCCTGTCTGCTGTCAGGTGACAAAAATAACAATTTAAATTTCCAAACACTAAAGTCATTACCGTCTTTCTAATTTGCACGTATGAACTCTGCTTCAGTTCATGTTTTAAGTATTCTCTTCATCCTCAAATAAAGATATATAGAAAGAAGAATGTAAGAATGTGTTAAGATATGAAAGGGAAAGAATTGGAGAAAGATGTTGCTACACTTAGTATATTGATGCTGTGAATGCAGTAAGTGACATGGGACTTCCTGCATAATAGTTGCTATTGTCTATGATTTTGTGACAGAGGACATTTTGTGATGTATGACCGTTCATTATAACATGGAGTCTTTTGGAGGTAACTGTTCGTGAGCAAGTAGTTTTCTGTTGTGTGGTCTCCACAAAAAGCACGAGTTTATCATAATAATGTTGTGTGGCTGATTTGCATGAGTGGATTCTGTTAGGAGTTGCTTCATGTTTGATAGGTACTTGAAGTTGGGAGAAGAGGGAGCGCAGGGGAGGGGGGGGGGGGCAAGAGCTCTTTTGGGCCATGGACCATTGCACAGAAATGAGTAATGAAATTTGTGATGTAGAAGGAAAGTGGGTTGTAAGGACGTCTCTGGACAAGGGATGCAGTTAACCTGTGTGATTTTAGCATGTCTGCCCATGGATAGTAAACATGAAATGTGATCCGAGGGATGTGGAGAATTGTGTTCTTATTTGTCATTCATTCAGCTGCCGATTTTTTTCCCCGATCGTCTTCAATGCTAGGGTCACTTAAAAAGAGAAGAAGAAGAAAGAATTGATCAGCCAGGCAGCCATGTGTCTGGCATTGTGAAACTGGAATCATCTCAATCATACAAAAAGTGTCTTCCTGTTTGAAACTATCGAAAATTTGTACAGACACAGGATAAAAAAAAATTTCTATTATGTATGTCTAAGGAAAATATTACCTATAATACAGAATCTTGTAGATATGATCCCAAATACAGGTATGTCTGTTATGTAATCTACTGAGCGATGTGGACCACAGTTTTTGCAACATTCCATTGAAATATTTTGTAGTTGTTGTATGGTCCTTAATACCATCTGTTAGGAGCAGAACATGTCATGCAATGTGTACATGATACTGAATTAAATTACTGCATTTAACTTCATGATATTGTATTGGCTGAGTTTACAGTTTTAAGACTTGTATGTACTAATTTTTAGGTATTCGGGACTCCAAACAAACATCCAAGAAGTCAGCCATTCATTGACCATGTCTTCACGTTCTCTGTTCTTGACAATCGAATATGGTTTAGAAATTTTCAGATTCTCTCTGAAGATGGTGCTCTTACTGAAATAGGTATGTAAAAGTTGCTTAAAATGTAACAAGTGTGTGTTGATATTTTAATTAATTCTGTAAAACTAGATACGAAGTATTATTCCAGACTGAGAATATTATGAGCAGTAGCACATTGTAGACTGATAAATGAGTATATTCTGGTAGGTATACAAACTTTTAATAGCTAATGAGATAGATGCCTTTCCACTGAGCACTTAACTTCACTAAATGTTATGACATTATGTGACATCAGATGTGTTAATTCCAGAATTGCTGTAATAGTTGTGACATAACAGTGCTAAAGAATTGAAAACTATTGTTGCATATTATAGAAGAAATGTTGCTTGTTTCAATATTTAAAAATAAATTCCTCAGTATAACTTGAGTACAATGAAGTTGGGATGTACACGTTATAAATTTCACTACACTAATTTGTGCATATGTTAAATCTGGATCAAGCGAAGGTGTGTGGCAATTGAGAGAGTATAAGGTGCAGGATGAGAAGATGGTGGGAAGATAATGGAAGATGTGACAGAGAGGAAGACAGTTGCTTTTCAGTGACAATAACACAATAGGAGTTGAAGGAAAAAAAGTGAAATTTCCTAAAGTGACAGTGATTGTATTTGGGAGGGGAGGTAAATACAGCATTTTATCAGGGAAGGAATAGTGTGGAAAATGGCAGAAGAAGAAAAGTGTGGCTAGGGAAAGGGGGGGGGGGTGAGGCTTCACAAGAACAGATCATATGGTGGAAGTACAGTTACCACCATATGTGGTGAAGAAGATACTCTTCCTCTGAAGGGAAAGAGTAAAGCAAAGCAGGTTAAAACTGAGCTTGAACTAAAATATAAAACATTTTGAAAGGACTGAGGTGCGTGTGTAGGAATAATGTATTTGGAAGAGTGATTGTTGATAATGCTATACTTCTGGGTAAGGTTTTTGGGAAACGTAGTGTTCTGTGGGGGATGAGATGTGAGAGCTGTAGTAGATCAGCAAGGGAGGTTCTGGGGGTAAAAGGGGCTAGAGAGGATCTGGTGATAGGTTCTTTGTTGGATAGATAGAGGTAGTCCCAGGCGCAAAAAAAGTGCAAGTGGCTGAGATACCATCTTCAGATTTTGTTCAAGAAGGTAATCCACTTATTGGAGGACAACAGTCTCTATTTCAGAACTGGGTGGCAGGAAATTATTGACAAAGGGTGAATGGATTTTGTAAGTGGAGCAAAATCAGCAAATTATTCTCTGTGATGGAGTGGTGTGATGATCTAGAGACAGAGGTGTGAGGTATACGGATTTTGGAATCAGAAAAGTGTTTGTATGAAAGGATGGATGGCAGTCAGAGATGTTGTTGTTGTGGTCTTCAGTCCAGAGACTGGTTTGATGCAGCTCTCCATGCTACTCTATCCTGTGCAAGCTTCATCATCTCCCAGTACCTACTGCAACCTACATCCTTCTGAATCCACTTGGTGTATTCATCTCTTGGTCTCTCTCTACCAATTTTACCCTCCACGCTGCCTTCCAATACTAAATTGGTGATCCCTTGATGCCTCAGAATATGCCCTACCAACCGATCCTTTCTTCTAGTCAAGTTGTGCCACAAATTCCTCTTCTCCCCAATTCTGTTCAGTACCTCCTCATTAGTTATGTGATCTACCCATCTAATCTTCAGCATTCTTCTGTAGCACCACATTTCGAAAGCTTCTATTCTCTTCTTGTGCAAACTATTAATTGTCCATGTTTCACTTCCATACATGGCTACACTACATACAAATACTTTCAGAAACGACTTCCTGACACTTACATACTTGATGTTAACAAATTCCTGTTCTTCAGAAATGCTTGCATTGCCATTGCCAGTCTACATTTTATATCCTCCCCAAATAGCAAAACTCATTTACTGCCTTAAGTGTCTCATTTCCTAATCTAATTCCCACAGCATCACCCGATTTAATTAGACTACATTCCATTATCTTCGTTTTGCTTTTGTTGATGTTCATCTTATATCCTCCTTTCAATACACTGTCCATTCCATTCAGCTGCTCTTCCAGGTCCTTTGCTGTCTCCGACAGAATTACAATGTCATCGGCGAACCTCAAAGTATTTATTTCATCTCCGTGGATTTTAATTCCTATTCTGAATTGTTCTTTTGTTTCCTTTACTGCTTGCTCAATATTTAGATTGAATAACATCGGGGATAGGCTACAACCCTGTCTCACTCCCTTCCCAACCACTGCTTCCCTTTCATGTCCCTCGACTCTTGTAACTGCCATCTGGTTTCTGTACGAATTGTAAATAGCCTTTCGCTCCCTGTATTTTACCCCTGCCACCTTCAGAATTTGAGAGAGAGTATTCCAATCAACATTGTCAAAAGCTTTCTCTCTGTCTACAAATGCTAGCAATGTAGGTTTGCCTTTCCTTAATCTAGCTTCTAAGATAAGTCGTAGGGTTAGTATTGCCTCACGTGTTCCAACATTTCTACATAATCCAAACTGTCAACACTTGCTTTGTTTGGGATTGGAATTACTATATTCTTCTTGAAGTCTGAGGATGCCTGTCTCATACCATCTTGCTCACCAGATGGTAGAGTTTTGTCAGGACTGGCTCTCCCAATGCTGTCAGTAGTTCTAATGGAATGTTGTCTACTCCCGGGGCCTTGTTTCAACTCGGGTCTTTCAGTGCTCTGTCAAACTCTTCACGCAGTATCATATTTCCCATTTCATCTTCATCTACATCCTCTTCCATTTCCATAATATTGTCCTCAAGAATATCGCCCTTGTATAGACCCTCTATATACTCCTTCCACCTTTCTGCTTTCCCTTCTTTGCTTAGAACTGGGTTTCCATCTGAGCTCTTGATATTCATGCAAATGGTTCTTTTTTCTCCAAAGGTCTCTTTAATTTTCCTGTAGGCAGTATCTATCTTACCCCTAGTGATACATGCTTCTGCATCCTTACATTTGTCATCTACCCAACCCTGCTTAGCCACTTTGCACTTCCTGTCGATCTCATTTATGAGACATTTGTATTCCTTTTTGCCTGCTCCATTTACTGCATTTTTGTATTTTCTTCTTTCATCAATTAAATTAAATATCTCTTCTGTTACCCAAGGATTTCTACTAGTTCTAGTCTTTTTACCTACTTGATCCTCTGCTACTTTCACTATTTCATCTCTCAAAGCTACCCATTCTTCTTCTACTGTATTTCTTTTCCCCATTCTTGTGAATTGTTCCCTAATGCTCTCCCTGAAACTCTGTACAACCTATGGTTCTTTCAATTTATCCAGGTCTCGCCTCCTTAAATTCCCACCTTTTTGCAGTTTCTTCCATTTTAATTTACAGTTCATAACCAATAGATTGTGGTCAGAGTCCACATCTGCCCCTGGAAATGTCTTACAATTTAAAACCTGGTTCCTAAATCTCTGTCTTCCCATTATATAATCTGACACCTTCCAGTATCTACATGCTTCTTCCATGTATACAACCTTCTTTTATGATTCTTGAACCAAGTGTTAGCTATGGTTAAGTTATGCTCTGTGCAAAATTCTACCAGGCGGCTTCCTCTTTCAATTCTTACCCCCAATCCATATTCACCTACTACGTTTCCTTCTCTTCCTTTCCCTACTATCAAATTCCAGTCATCCATGATTATTAAATTTTCGTCTCCCTTCACTATCTGAATAATTTCTTTCATCTCATCATACATTTCATCAATTTCTTCATCATATGCAGAGGCAGTTGGCATATAAAATTGCACTACTGTAGCAGGTGTGGGCTTCGTATCTATCTTGGCCACATTAATGCGTTCACTATGCTGTTTGTAGTAGCTTACCCACACTCCTATTTTTTTATTCATTATTAAACCTACTCCTGCATAACCCAATTTGATTTTGTATTTATAAGCCTGTATTCACCTGACCAAAAGTCTTGATCTTCCTGCCACCGAACTTCACTAATTCCCACTATATCTAACTTTAACCTATCCATTTCCCTTTTTAAATTTTCTAACCTACCTGCCTGATTAAGGGATCTGACATTCCACACTCCGATCTGTAGAATGCCAGTTTTATTTCTCCTGATAACGACATCCCCGTGAGTAGTCCCCGCCCGGAGATCCGAATGGGGGACTATTTTACTTCTGGAATATTTTACCCAAGAGGACACCATCATTTAACCATACGGTAAAGGTAAAGCTGCATGCCCTTGGGAAAAATTACGGCTGTAGTTTCCCCTTGCTTTCAGCCGTTTGCAGTACCAGCACAGCGAGGCCGTTGTGGTTAGTGTTACAAGGCCAGATCAGCCAATCATCCAGACTGTAGCCCCTGCAACTACTGAAAAGCATGCTGCCCCTCTTCAGGAACCACACGTTTGTCTGGCCTCTCAACAGATACCCCTCCGTTGTGGTTGCACCTATGGTACGACTGTCTGTATCGCTGAGGCACATGCCTCCCCACCAGCGACAAGGTCCATGGTTCATGGGGGGGGCAGTCAGATATCTGTGCTAATATTAAGTCCATTAGGAAGAATATCAAGTGCCAGGAAAGATTTCAAGAGAAGAGTATAGGTCAGGCTAAGATGAGGGTGAATTTTCTCAACTGACGTGAGGTACAATGTGCTAAAATTCTTTGACTGTTGTAAGCCCACAGAAAGAACAAAAATGAAAAGCAAGAATGAACATTATTCGACAGAAGTGATTGTAGCAGTGATAGGAAGAGACGGCCCTTAAATGAGTTGTCTGCTGCACTTTTAAAAGCTCAAAGGAAGGAATTAAAGATCTGTTTGAAGATGGATTCTTGAAAAGCTGCAAGAAGCTGAGGTTGACACAGTTATGTTTAGTGCCTACCATCAGTTGAAAGTGAAAAGGAAATAAATAGAAAGAAATGGTGCATAATAAACAGATTTAAGTGTTGAAATAAGTTTTGTGATTAGGAGAGCGGATGTTGCAGTATGGTAACTCTAGGTGTAATAGGCCAGTACAACAGCTGTCATTCAAACTGCAGGACCTAGGTGACTGGTGTGCATGTGGGAAGCAGATTTGATGGGGGGAAGTAGAGAAATAAGAAGTAACGAAGAACAGATGATTGAATTCTAGATAAGGAAAAAAAGACACCTACAAAGCTGTGATAAAATTAGGTGCAGGGATGAGAGAGAACGAACTGGAATATATATTACAGTAATGGTGATTCCAGGAATAAACCAAAAGTCAGGAAAGGCAGCCACACAACTTTTGAGCTCGCGTTATTTTTCTAGTTTTAAAAACAAACTCGCATCATTGTTTTCATTCATGACTGTATCGCAATTTTGGAAAGTAGAACATGTCTGTCGTACTACAGTGTCGCTTTGTAAACTGAAGCAGAAAATAAGTACCATCAAACGGGGTTATTTTGGACACGGGGGCGAATTCAGACACTATGGCTTATTTGCTCTTTGCCTCTGCATAGAAACAAAGAGTTACTTATTTTAACGTCCGTGCGCCAGTTATTTTAAGCGCAAGGTTGCATTTATCACTTCCCACAACTTTTATTTTGTGTTAATTGTTTCCCTAGGTGAATAATTGATGAACAGCGGGAAGTTATTGTCACTGTAATTGTCGATGCGCTCAGTAGCTAACACCATTGAGACAATTTCTGTACAAGTTTGTCGAGTTTCTTATGCAAGGTTATAAAATAACAACAGTTTTTGTAAAACTGTGTACTGTGTGGGGCGATGTTGGACAATGCCAAGAACGTATAAGAGCAGGAGAGGTGCTAAAGTACGGTGTAATTATGATCCATAACTTTTAGATAAAGCTGTTCGTGACATTCAGAGTGGTAATTTATGGTACAGAAAAGTGTGAGATTTGTGTGGTATACCTAAATCAACCCTACAAAATAAAGTGCAGAAAGCAACTCTGAAAAAAAAAAAAAAATGGGAGGACAGCCAGTGCTAAACGAAGAAGAAGAAGAAGAAGAAGAAAAAGAAGAAGAAATAATGTTGAAGCAAGGTATCTTAAGGGCTGCAGATTGGGGATTTCCCTTCACTAAATTGGATATTAGATATTTAGTTAAAGGCTACCTTGTTAAATCTGGCTGAAAAGAGAAGAAAATTTCATAATAATTTGCCAGGAGAAGAATGGGTGCATTTATTCCTCAAACGACAGTCAGAAGATCGTTCTGTTCGCTTAAGCGAAAATATTAAACGAGCTCGTGCAGAACTTATCTGTAATATATAAAATTCATTATATCATTCCATATCACTTATTCATAACAAAGGGCTACCTTAAAATGTGTAAAATGTCACCAAAATCAAATAAAAAGCATGTTGAATTTTAAAAAAAGACAGTAGCTGTCCGAATTCGCCCTCTATATACTGTAACTTCGGACACTTTAGTTAAGTGCCTCAGATAAATATACCTACACATACACTTTCTGGTTCTGGGATATTTTATTCATTACGCATATACCCTACCACTTCCATAACAATCAAAATAATGACAAAACCATCCAAAATCATCCTGTTTGACGGTACCAAGATGTGAAGAGGGTTACTAGAGACGGAAATTGATAGTCTGGTGACAATTTTTGTCATCATAGCCTAGAATAAAAGAAACAAAACCACTTTTTTGTTCCCATCTGTATTATATGTGCATTATTTGTATTATTTGAGCTTTGTCACAAATGATATCTCATAGGTTGCATTGTGTCCTGACTTTAGCATTCTTATTCCCCTCCCATTAGTAATTCATCAGCATTTATGAAAGAGAAAGAGAGAAATCAATAATCATGTAATGCCATATATCTCTTTCTTTCTTTCTTTCCTTCCCCCGTTTAGATAGGGCAAAGATACTTTTATTGGAACCACACCAGGATTTTGCCTTGTATCACTTAATTTTATATTGGCTTCTAAATTCACTTGTGTGCTGGTTTTGAGTACATGGGTTTCAGTAGTTATTTTAACTGAATCTAATTTCTTTACAGTAAGAGGGAAATTTTTCTCAATTACAAATATACAGGGATCTATCTATTTTTTAGGTTATGATTAGATGAATTTCAGTTCTGTATGTTGTGTCTTGATGTTTTGGTCATTATTTGCAGCTATTTTCATATGATAAATGGCTTTCAAGTTAACTTTTTTCATGTCTACAAAATAAGTTTATGTTAAGACAGTATCCCAAAAGTTTGTTGTGGCCTGCAAATGAGTGTAAGTGTGCAGGCTTGTGCAGATAACAATATGAAGATGTTTTGTGGTTTTTGCATTGTCATGTTATCCATTTTTTTTTTGTTAAATATTCAACATTTAGTATCAAGATTTGAAGAGGAAACACTCATTAGATATCTTGACAGAAAAATTTGTATTCTTTCAGTAGAAAGTACATATAAACCTATTTGCTTATTTAATTCTTAATTTTCTTGTTTTAATTGTTGTTTAAACAGAAATAGGGAATTTTATAGGTCTTATATCTTTTTTTAGGGCCACGATTTGTGTTGAATCCTGTCAAGATATTTGGTTCAAGTTTTGGTGGGCAGACACTGTGGGAGAATGCCTCGTATATTTCTCCTGCTAAGGTACGTTTTCTATACTTTGACTTCTGTTGGTGCTGGTATTCTGTTGATTGTGTCTCTCTTTTTTTTGTACCTTTTCAGTGATTCCTTTGTTCTGCAAATGGTGCTTTCAGCTACATTAAAATATATTTTTCTCTTATTACACTGTAAGTCACTGTACAGTGTGCCTGAGAAATCCCTAAGTGTATAGTCAAAACAGTATATTGTATATTCGAGTACTTACATACACTGAAGAGCCAAAGAAACTGGTACATCTGCCTAATACCATTTAGGGCCCCCACAAGCACCCAGAAGTGCTGCAACACAACATGCATGGACTCAACTAATGTCTGAAGTAGTGCTGGAGAGAATCCACACCATGAATTCTAGGGCTGTCTATAAATCCATAAGAGTACTAGGGGGTGGAGATCTCTCCAGAACAGCATATTGCAAGGCATCCCAGACATACTCAATGTGACCAGCAGAAGTGTTTAAACTCAGAAGAGTGTTCCTTGAGCCACTCCGTAGCAATACTGGATGTGTGGGTGTCACATTGTACTGCTGGAATAGCCCAAGTCCGTAGGACACAAGGAACATGAATGGATTCAGGTGATGAGACAGGATGCTTATGTTAGTGTCATCTGTCAGAGACGTATCTAGACATATCACGGGTCCCATATCACTCCAGCTGCACACATCCCACACCATTACAGAGCCTCCACCAACTTGAACAGTCCCTTGCTGACACGCAGGGTCCATGGATTCATGAGGTTGTCTCCATACCCTTACAAGTCCATCTGTAATAAAATTTGAAACAAGACTCATCCGACCTGGCAACATGTTTCCAGTCATCAACAGTCCATTGTCAGTGTTGATGGGCCCAGGCGAGGCATAAAGCTTTGTGTCGTGGAGTCAAGGGTACACGAGTGGACCTTTGGCTAGCTCGGAGGTGCTGTGTCTCATCGCCCTTGCACCGATTATAACACCACATTCATACTCACATCTTGATAACTTGCCATTGTAGCAGCAGTAACTGATCTAACAGCTGCACCAGACACTTGTAGTCTTTATATGGGCATTGCTGGCCACAGTCCTGTATTCTGCCTGTTTACGTATCTCTGTATTTGAACACGTATGCCTATACCAGTTTCTTTGGCACATCAGTGTATAAAAACCACGTATCCAGCCCATCATTTTAGTTCTTTTTACTTCTATTTGTGTCTATTGGCTGTACTACACATTTTTCCCCATAAAGTCACTTTTGTGACAAAGTATGAATAACTGCTAAGTTAGTAATCATTTTTTAAAGAATAATCATGAAATTTTTAAAAATTGAGACAGAGTTAATGAAACTGGCACACCAGCAGTAAAATTTTTAGCTAGCACGGTACAGCTAGGCAAAAGTTGTGTATAATCTGTCACATGGAACTCATAAGAAATTGGTTTCCTCAGGTTCATCTGCTGAAGATATGCAGATGGAAATGTGTGAAAATTATAAGAGCAATTTTATGTTCTCTTGGAGCTTCAAAGAGTCGGTAAACGCGATATAAACACAATTTCAAAAGCACAAACTTTAATAAGCAAACAAATAGTAACTGCTAGTGGTTTGAACTGTGATGAGTTACATCAGCAAGCAGCTTCAGGCAAACAAGAGTGTGTGGATTACCAGATGGTATTCAGCTATTGTCAAACGTAAAAGAAGAACTTCAGATTTCTACTCGTGTTTCGAAAATTCAGATTTTCGAGGGTGCCAAGGCGTTGGTCCATTAACGCTTTGGAGACCAGCCCCTTAGGAAAATCTCAGGCCTAGGAAACTGTGCCTTTATTTAAAGTGTTACTGGCACATATGTAATTGATATATCTTCAAAAGATCAAGCTTCAAGATCTGTTTTTCATGTTTACTTTGGTTCTTTGATAAATTACAAATTTTAAAATAATGATAGAAAGTATAATTATCCTTAAAAAAAAAGGTGAGTTATTGAGAAATTTTTTCCTCTTGAGCTTCCAAAATTTTTTGCTCACTCAACAAACAGCACAATTGCAGAACAGTGCGAAACCTAATGAGTACACACATGGTATTACATCAGTGCGGTCATATTTGTGAGAGCAGCTATTACGTTCGCTAATGTTTCTTTCGAGATAATTCTAGAAATTGACAACAAAAGGCAGCACCAGTCAAGGGACAGGTAGTGAGACATATGTACAGTGTTCTAATATGCAATGCGTCCAGTTTTCAATGGTAGGTGACTCGTCGATGAAATTGCAGCCTGACCTACACTCAGGCTTGGTCTACAAAGTGTTAGAAATTGACAGAATGAGGAGGATGCTTAAAAGAGTTAGAAAGTTGAAAAGTGATTTTAGCATGGTTAGTTCAGTAGCTTTCAAATAAATAGTGAGATCTTACAACAAGGTGCATAGACTTACCTGGATAATTGTAGACTTCCTGGGGGAAAAAAGGCATTCATAGAAATTTCATATTCTGTAAAGAAAGTAATGTTATTCAAAGTAGTGGTCAGTGCATGGATTGTATTTCACTTTTGTGATAGGTTGTTTATTTTTGCAGCAAATTTTCAGTCTACTTCAGCCCCCACGTGTCTCAAAAACTATAAATCCAAAAGTGATAAAACTTGTAGCAGTTATAAACAAGCTTTGTAATCAAATTAAGTGGAGAGATCGAGATTCTCAAACCTGGAAAAAATTTGTCATGACAAAATTTGACACTTTTGAGTGTTACCAAACATAGTGAACCAGATGCCATCAAACTTAAAATAAAGAACTTCAAATTTGGGCAAAATTTTTGAAATATCACCACGCCAGTTTTGTCATTCTTCATTTAAAAGACTGCTACTCACAAAGCTAATGAGATTGGCTAAAATTTTGCAGCTTCTCCTGTAATCATTTAGCCAGCTTGCACACACAATCTGAGATGGTTCAGTGGTGAACTTCTCTAAAATTGGACATCACCACCTGAAGTGACCCAATACAAAGCTTCTGAGTATGGATATCCAAGTAAAACTTATAATTAGGATTACAAATGAAGTCCTACACTTAATCATAATGTTTTAGTTAAGGACCTATTTTTTATGAAGTATGTGTTCTTAAAACCCAGAGAATCTTGTTATATTTTATTGTTAGTGTTTTGAAGTCCATTGGCTGTAATAAATGCAATAATAAACACAGCAGGCAACACTGCAGTGATATAATATGAAGGTTTCCACAACCAATGTCAGTCTCATTAAAATTCTTCTGCAGATACTGTTGTGTGTCGTCATATAAAATACTTACAGCCCATCTTAGATTAGCACAGAGAATATGCTCAGAAATCACCATGAATTAGGATCATATTTGACTGACATAATTTTGTGAATCAAGTTAAGTTCACAATATAGTAACATTACAAAACAACAGATTTTGTTTTGCACAAATAGAAGTTGAAAATAAGTAAATCATAAATATGATGTTACCACAGAAAATGGCAAATGAATATGTCACTCCCACACTGCTAAAGTTTGAAATAATGTTTTGATCTGTAGGATTGGTTATTAGCAATATAACTCTTCTGCTTGTTTTGCTCCATCTGTACAACACAAAACATCCAAATGTTCTCTAGGTTCGGATAGCATTACTACACAGTTCATTGAGTTTCTGACCACCAAACATGCTTAAACTGGTATGAAAATTGCACACACATTCACCAGATATAGTGAGCTCATGTAAATAAATTACAGAAGCGATATTTATCAGCCAGCTCATAAGCACTGGTTGCAAATGGGACTATGGTCGTAAAGGCCTGCAGTTCGATCCCGGGTCAGTTCTCAGTGTTTCTTTATTTATTAATTTATTTATTTTTCAAGTACCACTTCCACATCTCTGGTCATGTTTGTTAATGTAAAAATTGTGAGTTGTATTGTGATTTGGAGTCCATGTTGTACTAAAGGTACCCCCCATATCTCTGAATAAGACTATGCTCGGTAAATCATTTTGGTGGTGAAACCGAAATTCTTGTTGATGACAGCTGTACCAAATTGTGCAGTGCAAATATACAGGGTGTGTGAAAATTTAATAGGGCATAGAGGATGCTCCACTGAATAATTTGAGGTAAGGAACCTAGGGTCACAGAAGCCAGCTTAAGGAGATAATAGGAATAAAATCACATTACTGTGTACTTTTTTATGTACATTAGTTAACTGCAAATACCATCGTTAACACAATGAACACCCCATTTGTACTGTATTGTACAAAATGTGCTGAAACTGTAATGTCAGTGCAAGCATGACATTGGCGAACAAAAGTCTGACGCACCCTGACAAATATCCCTGGTATGTTTCGAATCGCATCACAGGCAGCTACAATTCTGCCTACTAATTCCCTCTCCATATCCACTGGGGTTTCACACACAAGTGACTTTATATATATCCCCAAAGGAAATAATCAAGGGGATTCAGGTCAGGTGACCTTCCAGGCCATGGAATAGGTCCCCTCCTTCCAAACCAGTGACCAGAAAAGACTGTATCAGTACTTCTCCATTATATTGTACTGTACTTCTCTGAATAGCACTGACAAGGGAACCTCCCCATCGCACCCCCCTCAGATTTAGTTATAAGTTGGCACAGTGGATAGGCCTTGAAAAACTGAACACAGATCAATCGAGAAAACAGGAAGAAGTTGTGTGGAACTATTAAAAAATATGTAAAATATACAGTTTGAGTAGTCCATATGCAAGATAGGCAACATCAAGAATGGTGCGATCTCAGGAGCGCAGTGGTCCCGTGGTTAGCGTGAGCAGCTGCGGAACGAGAGGTCTTTGGTTCAAGTCCTGCCTCCAGTGAAAAGTTTAATATTTTATTTTCAGTTTATGTGACATACTCTTATGTTTTCATCACTTTTTTGGGAGTGATTATCACATCCACAAGAAAACCTAAATCGGGCAAGGTAGAAGAATCTTTTTACCCATTTGCCAAGTGTACAAGTTAGGTGGGTCGACAACATATTCCTGTCATGTGACGCACATGCCTTCACCAGTGTCGTATAGAATATATCAGACGTGTTTTCCTGTGGAGGAATCGGTTGACCTATGACCTTGCGATCAAATGTTTTCGGTTCCCATTGGAGACGCACGTCCTTTCGTCTACTAATCGCACGGTTTTGCGGTGCGGTCGCCATACACAGACACTAAACTTATTACAGTGAACAGAGATTTCAATGAACGAACGGGCAGATCATAACTTTGCGAAAATAAGAAATTAAAATTTTAACTTGAGGGCGTAATTGAACCGTTGACCTATCATTCCGCAGCTGCTCACGCTAACCACGGGACCACGGCGCTCCTGAACTCAGACCATCCTAGATGTTGCCTATCTTGCGCATAGACAACCCAGTTTGTGTATTTTGCTTATTTTTTCATAGTTCCATACAACTTCTTCCTGTTTTCTCGATTGATTTGTGGTCAGTTTTTCAAGGCCTATCCACTGTGCCAACTTATAACTAAATCTGAGGGGGGTGTGAGTAATGAATGGATCTGTTGTTGATTCATAGCACATTTTGTCACAAGACAAGGTAAATACGATACAACAGAGCCACCTTATGGACAAGTAAAGTAAACAAAGCCTGCATTATGATTTCCTAGTATTCAGACTCATCCTCCTTGCTTTCTTGCTGGAAATAAAGAATGTACATGTAAATAAACAGCACAGTAAGAGTATGTGTAAACTTGTATGTGTATGAGCTGTATATAAGCTGCAAAACAGTAATGCTAGATAAACCTGTAGACAAGTTTACTTCCATGTCTCCTTAAGCTGGCTTCGCCAACGTGAGGTTCTGTACCCCAAATTGTTCAGTGGCACATTCTCTATATCCTGTTACATTTTTGTATACTCTTGCAGACACACCCTGTATGCTTTTGCTGCTCTCTGCGCAGATAATTTGTTTTTTGTGAAATATCAGTGGCTTTAAAACTTGAGAAGTAATGAAACTTTCATCACACAGAAAGCCACCTAAATCTATTGTCAACCTGTTTATGCTTATTTTCATCACCTTCAGCAAAGCAGCTGAAATCTGTAAGCAAAGCAGCTGTCGTCTATAGTCAAATCAGCTGCACCATCCAACTACTAATGACAGGATGCAATGTATAATGTATGATACTTGTTATGAAGATAATTATGACAGCATTACATTTTATGACCACACTGCATGACTGTGCCACATGCTGTTTCCCCTAGGGTTCTAGGCTGCTGTGGTGAGCAGCGTTCAGTGTTCGAGAGCATTAGACGCCAATTCTCAATCATTTCTTTTTGTGTACTTTACAGAAATCTGACAATTTCAATGTTTTTTGGTTGTGAGGAGTTTCTTGAAGTTCGAGATTTTTTTTTTACTTGTTTTCCTCTGCCTGTACAACACAAAAACTGCAGTAATAAATACCGTGTATCTATGATGTATAATTTACATCTGTGGTTGAAGCACGATAATCGCGATGTGGCTGATACAGTGATGTTGCCAAGTTTGTATTGTGGTAATTTAGATCAACACTGAACCTTGTTCAGTTAACCCAAGTTGACAAAATAGCGAATTTGGAACTGGGTTTATTTTCTGAACTAGGGCCAAAGTTGATCTGCAGTCAGTGACATTTATACAGTTGGCTCTTAACAAGCTAACATAGCTGACCTTTTGGCCATGTTGACTGGCTTTTGTCAGGGTCTGGACTAATCAACAATATATAAACACTCACTTACCAGCTAACTAGTCTGTGCCATAAGGAAGGACTGAAACATCAGTTGTTTTAGTATTTTGCTTATTAAGAATTTTATAAGATGATGCACAGTATGCCCAGAAGGATTTTAATCAGACCACTACACTAAGGGACTTGTGAGCAAACATTGATTAATTTCAGGTAGAATTCCACGTACTTTAGATTGCTCAGAATTTTTAAATTACAGTGAAGCTTATTTTTATTTGATTATTATTGGCCTCTGTGCTTAACATTATTTTCCCCCATTAATACCACCCAAGCTTTCAAATTCCATAGCGTGTTTGTATAATACCACCATCATTCCTGCCCTTAAAAACCTTGTTTAAATGTTTATAGGATGTTGATGTAAACATGCGTATTAAAACACTTTTCTGTTTACAGTATCGTCAGCAAATAGCCAAAGCTGCATCAGGAAAGTACATAAATCGAATTGAGCAGAAAGTGGCATATGAAAAAACAAAGCCTAAAGAATCATACAAGTTAGATGAGACAGATGATATATTCCATGGTGATCCCATAGAAAAAGCAGCTGAAATTGCGAGCAAAGAAGGAAAAGCATTAAAACTGAAAGCAAAAGTAAGGAGTCATAAACTTGATAAGAAAAAGAGGTTACTTAAAAAGAATCTGAAGAAAAAGAAGAAGAAAAACAGACCAGCTGAAAATGTACAATAATAATTTAAAATCTGTTCATGTGACACCTGAAATGATCTTATTGCAGATGTTATGAGTTATATGGATGTGTTATGTATATATAAGTAAAACTGTTGGAAGAAATAAGATATTGCAGTATTTGTAATATTTTTTTCTTAACCCTTATGCTTATAATTTTTTGTGAAATATCCAGAAGATGCTGTGGAAAATAAATTTGCTTAGTCACAGAATTTTCATGTTTACTAATATCATGAAACTAAATATCTTCATCACAGCTTACGAACTGAAATGTACATAAGTTGAAATGATTATTTTAAACTTGTAAACTGATCCACTTTCATTAAGTGTCAAAAAATTCTACAGAGTGTTTGTATTAATTTCATAGATAAGAAAATTTAACATCCGGATTCATTTTTCTCTGTGACAAATTTCTGAATAAATTTCTTAACAGAAGTAGGACACAGTTTGCATGTCAAATGCCTTTCATATTAGGCAGTGACATGAAGGGACATTTGAGAAATCATCTCTCTTCTACATATTAAGGTGTTAGATTACTGGCATGAACCATGCCGTAGTCTCTGTAACAGCACCTTCCTGTGAAGACCAACATACCCATTCAGCTAAGAACATCCACAAAAAGTAAGAGAAGTGGGAATATCATTTTGCAGTGAAGTGACAGAAAACCTGAAACCACAGCAAGTGGGAGTGCAATTACTTCGTAATAATTACAGCAGAAGGCCACAGGAAGAATTGGAGAATCACGGTGTCGCCAAAATTTTAAATGTAGTGAAGGATGTCAGAAAATGAATGTCTTTGACTAAAACTATTGCACACACCTGTAAAAGACAAGGAGATTGTGGGAACTGTCTTATTAACGCCCAAGTACAGCGCACAACATTCATCCCTGAAAGTCTGGATTAACAGACTCGGAAAACAAGCAAGAGTACTATCTGCTTCTCAAAGGGGAAAGGATTCAGAAGTTGGAGGCAACAAAGTTTTGTCTTTATGTGGAAGTGAAGAATTTTTAAGCCACGACAGCTTTAAACATACGCAGCATTCTTTACATTATTCCTGGTAAAGTCAGTCAAAAAGATAGCTTTATAGATTAAGTGTTCTCGCATTTGCCTGTCTACTGTTTCAGCTAATAATTTGTGCACTTCCCTCAATAAATTTCATAGGTAATCTTATTGTTCCAAAGCAATAAGTAGAGATTGACGTGTCTATAAATGCCTTTTTTTCACAGCTGTTTTCATGTATCTTTGTGTCAGTATAGAAATAATTTTAAAACACATTTATTCTGTGCAAAAAAGTTGGAGTTACTTATCTCCACTGCGTGCGGAAGCTTTGCATTTCACTGCTTTATCTTGTTAAGTTTAAAAACTCTCAAATTCCTGATGTCAAGTCCTGCCAAATCTAAGCAGTTCTAGACACGCAACAAGATGTTAGTTTCCCCAATGCCATTACCTTCACAGAAAAAATTATAAATCCACAAGCTACGAGTATAAAAATTGACTGCAGTCATTTCAAAACCAAATCTAAATTTACTGAGTACTTAGTTGTAGTTGTCACTCACACTATATTGCACTGTCCCTGTTCCACAAAGGCATTGTTATTCATGAGAAAGTTCATTACAGTATGGTGCGAAGCATATTTTATGTTGCACGTGGAAGAACAAGCTAAAAGTCTCACCGCTAACAGCAGTAGACAAAAAAAGGTAAATGGTCTGTTAAATCCACAATTCTACTAACAGCTAACTTTATATACATGGTGGCCTGTGCACAGTACTGTTTTGAGACATACCATTGACTTTACAGAGCTCTAGGTGGCACATCCCTCCCACCGAGAAACATAACCTACCCAAGTTGTCTTACGTTCTAGAACATAGGGTCATTCAACTATTGATTGTTTAATAGTAGCACACACTTTTACAAGCCAGTCAGCAGAAAATCTGGTTCTTCCACTGATCAGCCAACCTCAGGTCTTGTTACAGTTAACTAATTCCAAAATTTAAGAGAAACAAATTAATATCAAACTGTCCTTATATGCTGTTTTCTGAAGGAAAAAGTCAAATCCTTTTGTCAGAGACAAAATTGGTTGTTTTAAAATCAGCATTCACACCAGTTCCAGTACTTACTACACAGTTGCATAATATTTATTTGCATACATTCACACCATTTTGTTTTTTTTAGTCATCAGTCTCCTGACAGGTTTGATGCAGCCTGCCCCGAATTCCTCTCCTGTGCCAACCTCTTCATCTCAGAGTTGCACTTGCAACATATGTCCCCAATTTTGTGGTGGATGTATTCGAATCACTGTCTTCCTCTAGAGTTTTTGCCCTCTACAGCTCCCTCTAGCACCGTGGAAGTCATTCCTTGATGTTTTAACAGGTGTTCTACCATCATGTCCCTTCTCCTTGTCAGTGTTTCCCACATATTCTTTTCCTCTCTGATTCTGCATAGAACCTCCTCATTTCTTACCTTATCAGTCCACCTGACCCTCAACATTCATCTGTAGCATATCTTAAATGCTTCGATTCTCTTATGTTCTGATGTTTGCTATTCGTAGTCTTTTCTTAGCATGGAATGCCCTTTTTGCCAGTGCTAATCTGCTGTTGGTCTCCTCATTGCTCCATCTGTCATAGGCTATTTTACTGCCTAGGTAGCAGAAGTCTTCAACATCTACTTTGTGACCATGAATCCTGATGTTAAGTTTCTCGCTGTTCTCGTTCTGCTACTCATCATTACTTTTGCCTATTCTGTATTCATTAGGTTGTTCATACCATTCAACATATCATGTAATTCTTCTTCACTTTCACTTAGGATAGCAATGTTATCAGCGAATCGTATCATTGATATTCTTTCACCTTGAATCTTAATTCCGCTCATGGATCTTTCTTTTATTTCCATCATTTTCATTGATGTAGAGATTTAACAGTAGAGGGGGAAAGACTACATCCCTGTCTTAAACCCTCTTTAATCCAAGTGCTTCGTTCTTGGTTTTTCACTCTTATTTTCTCCTCTTGACTCTTGTGCATATGGTATATTACCTATCTCTCCCTATACCTCACACCTGTTTTTCTCAGAATTTCGAATGTCATGCCCCATTTTACATTGTTGAACACTTTTTCCAGGTTGACAGATCCTATGAATGTATCTTGATTTCTTTTTAGTCGTGCTTCCGTTATCAACTGCAATGTGAGAATTGCCTTTCTGGTGCCTTTACCGCCCCGATAGCTGAGTGGTGAGTGTGACGGATTGCCGTCCTATGGGGCTCGGGTTCGATTCCCGGCTGGGTCGGGGATTTTCTCTGCTCAGGGTTTTCTCTGTTCAGGGACTGGGTGTTGTGTTTGTCTTCATCACATCATCCCCATCCGGCGCGCAGGACACCCAATGTGGCGTCGAATGTAATAAGACCTGCACTAAGGCGGCCGGACCTGCTCCATAAGGGGCCTCCCGACCAATGACACCAAACGCTCATTTCACTTTTACCTTTCCAAAAACCAAACTGACCATCATCTAACACATCCTCAATTTTCTTTTCCATTCTTCTGTATATTATTCTTGTCAGTAACTTGGATGCATGTGCTGTTCAGCTGATTGTGTGATAATTCTCACAATAGTAAATTCATGGAGTCATAAATACCAGAGCTCAGTGTGTTTTTGTCAGTATCACCTTAAGATGGCCAGAAGACTCTGTGCCGAAATATCGTGACAGGAAGTTACAAACATCCAGCAGTTCTCCTGAAATATTGGAGAACAATATGTATCTCGGGAAAGTTTTAAATCTTACTTGTCACTGCTTAATCTAATGTAGGTGGTGCTGAGATCCCTCTTTTGTAACGTTATTGGTCTACAGAAATTGTGGCCCTAATATTGTAACCATACCAGATACACAATCGTGTACTTTGCCAGAATGTTTACAAACAACTTCTGCAGCCACTGCTGCTGCAAGTGATGAGGTACATCACCTAGTGCTCTTACAAAAGCAGCTTAATCAAATGGCATTTGACAAATTAGAGTTACAAGGACAGCTTGAGGAAGCTTTATGTGAGCCCTGCTGTGAAACCCGACAGGTGTCAATACAGACTGTTGCAAGCTCTTCCAAAGCTGCTACCGTGGATCCTATCATGTATGTGCCAGATGTTACCAGTACTCTACTTGCAGTTAATTTTGCACCTTCATTTTCTGGAAAACCAGGTGACAGTGTCACCATGCTCCTCCAAAATGTCTGTGATGTAGGGCAAACATGTTCCTGGCCTAATACCTTTCTTTTAAATGTAACCAAATTAAAACTTTTGATGCATGCATGTATTTAGAGTCAGTCGATGTGTTGTGTTATGCAATCCCTTTTGATGATATAGTCAAGGAGTTAAGAGTGCTACTCCGGTAAGAGAGGTCTTAGCTACTACCATGATCAATTGTCTATACTCCAACAAAAAAATTGGTGAAAATTTTGAGGCATTTGCTGACTAGATACGAGTGGTACCCTGTTGAACATACACTCTGGGAAGGGAGAATGCCCATAATGAGATATTAATTGAAGATCCATGTTAAGAACTATTGGCATATTCATAAGGGGAATTAAGCCACAAATTGGGAGTGACGTGAAAGCTTTCCCGACCTATCTGCCCAAAGCAGTTAGATTAGCCTTGCTGCACAAAGAAGCAGGATGGTTTGCAGCCTCTGCGTGCGCTAATGAAGCACAACATGAAAACCAAATCACACAGTCAAGCGTTTTTGTTCTCCATGCTGCTCAAATTATCACACAATTGGACACAACACTGACAAATGACCCAAAAATCAATGGTGAAGTTACACACAAAGGGCTGCACTATAAAATAGGAGGAGAAATGAATGGTTACAGAGGGGCAACAGGAGATGGGGAAACGAGCAAGTGGTGGGCCCTGCCACTCACCCTCACCACTGTAAAATTATGAACCCAACACAGGAGACACCTCAGAGGTGGCAAACTTAGCTGTAGGTGATAAGCTCAGAGAGGAAGACTGTCAGGATATTTATCAACACTGGAGCTCAGATTAGCGTATTATTTGTTGGACATACTGATAAGTGCATGCTTAAATCGCCACATTTCAACATAAGTAGATTGGGTGAAAAGTAATTATTTCTGCAGGAACTTGTCAGTAAAAAGCACATTGATAGAAAATCATACACATTTGATGCATAATTAGTAATTAAGGACAGATGGGATTTTTATGTCATCCTGTGAAAGGATTCCCTGACCTGTTACCAGGCGGTGGTAGACTATAAGATGCCAACTGTTCGATGCAACGCACTGTTTTGACAATGAGCACATGCTACAGTCACAAGGGACTTGTTGGGAGCGGCCTCCCCCCACAGACTCCAACACCTGGGCATTAAGGACTACCACACCTGTTAGAATCACTGGAAGAATGGGAAAAGTCCTCTGGATCAATATAAAGACTGGATATCGCCAAGATTGGACTTCCTGGTTGACCCACTCGCACATAATGATGATTTCGATCGATTGCAGATCCTTGTCAAAAGGGGTTTAACTACACCAGAAGTACTAGGAAAGAAATTTTGAGTACTGGTGAGAGTTAACAATTCTGGTCAACAGGAGATAGAAATTCCACGTGTAACTACGTTAGCAAATGGTACGGGAGTATTACAAGCAGAGAATCAGCCAGAAGCAGTTTAAGAGAAAGGTAAAGAAACAGTTACCAACGAGGAATGTTTGCACATCACACCTTTGCTAATAAATCAATTAAGGGAGAAGTTGGCACATTTGCGAGAGTCAGAGCAGAATCTTTCATATGCAGTTTTGGAGGAATATGTGTGGTTATTTGAGGAAAGGCAGTACTTGCCAGCAACTGACCTTGTGCAGCATGAAATTCCAATGGGAGATGCCTGACCCATACCATATAGATTACCAAATCATTTACAATCTGTTGTTGAAGGAACTATTGAATAGTAGCTTGCTGCAGAGATAATTCAACCCTCTGCAAGCACATAGTCATCCCCAGTGGTCGTCATTCTCAAAAAAAATCATTAAATGGAGGGAAATCCTATCGTCTGTGTTTCAATATGAGTGCAATAAACAAAGTCATTACCCCTGATACTGCCCTCTACCTGGTATCCACAAAACATTGGACCAATTAGGGAATTGTAAGTATTTTATCACCCTTGACATAAACGGTGATTACCACCAAATTCCTATTGCTGCACAAGATTGACCCAAAATTGGTTTTGTGGTTCCAGCTGGATGATATGAGTTTCTCCATGTGCCTTGTGGTCAAAAGAATGCGCCTGCCACTTTTCAAAGGTTTGCTGACTTACTATTGAGAGGTTTGAAGCCTACTATGTGTCTCATGTAGCTGGATGACATAATAATTTTTTCAAGGACAGTTGAGGAATGCACAGAGAGACTGATGAGTGTGTTGTCTAGGTTGCAAAATATACACCTTAGTTTGAAGATAGAGAAGTGTTCATTTGTTAAGTCCAGATCCAGTACCCGGGACATATTATTGGTACAGATGGAGTTAAGCAAAACCGTAGGTTGATAGAAGCTGTAGACAGCTTTCCAGTACCTGGCAATTGTTTCTGGGATTAGCAAATTATTATTGCCATTTTGAGGAGGATTATGCTATGATAGTCAAGCCATTGACAAAGTTGTTAAAGAAGGGTGTTAAATGTGAGTGGACAGAGGAATGTGGTATTTCTATGGGAAAAATTAACGACGTTTTAACAAGTTCACCTTTGTTAATCTACCCAGATTTTGAAAAACCATTTATTCTTTCCACAGATGCATCTGATTATGCTGCGGGTGCAGTTCTTTCCCAGGAATACCATGTTACGCCTCTAGGCAGATCAATTCAGTTGAGATTAATAATAGCACTACCGAGAAAGAGCTCTTAGCCGTTATGTTTGGAGCTAATATTTAAATGCTACCTTTTTGCTGTGGTCATTGACTGCCGTCCTTGTTTGGACCCCAGTAGTTACTTAACTCAATGGGCATTGAAGTCAGCAGAGTATTTTCACATAGTACATCACAAACACGGCTGTCTCCACCAAAATACAGATGGGTTAAGCCACAAAGTTAGAATTGTTCAGACAGACAATGCTTCAATAGAGGAGTTAAAGAAAGCACAAGAGATAAATGTAGAATGTCACCAGTACACTTCTCATCCAGAGTTTGTCACTAAAGACAGTATTCCATATTGCAAGACACCCTTGGGTAACAGAGTGGTAATACCTAAAGAATTACAGCAGTGCATTTATGGCACAATGTCATGACAGTTTGCAGGTCTGCCATAATGGGCAATGGGCAATGTGCCCCAAATGCTGGGATAGCCTCTCACTTTTGACGGAAATGCAGACAAAGACTGGAATAAATGTGTTGCTTATGTCGCTTCGGCATATAACAGCTGTATGCATATATCGACTGGGTATTCTCCCTACAAGGCAGTCTATGGAAGGCCATGAACTCCCCGTGTGAACTCAGTAAACTCCAACCTGGAGTAGATATGAGTGAAGTAAAAGTATCGGCCCTGTACCTCAAGTCAATTTGGAAATAAGTTAACTAGAGTAATGACAAAAGTACTCAAAGACAGTTGCAGTGTTGTAACAAAGGGGGCTATTCTCCCTTGGTATAAACCCGTTGATCTTCTATTGCTCCAAACTCCTATAGTTAAGATAGGAAGAACAAAGTGCACACCCCCGTAAATGAGAAATTCAGTTGTCTGATCGCACTGTAATAGTTAATTTTGACCAGTTTTAACTGTATTGTGGCCAGCTGTGCTGCCACCAGCGGCAGTGCTTACTCCTGCCTCAAAAGTTGAATCGACAAGTAAAGGTGTTACTAGAAAAAAGAAAAAAAGAAGCAGGATAAGCTGTTGCCGGCCTGTCCTCACTATGCTCTGAGAAATGGGTGCCCATTTGCTCACTTGTAAACGGTGTTGGTGTGACAGGACTATTAGCAACAAATAACAAATAAGGAACACTGTCCCTGTGGATACTATAAGAAGATGCTTGCAGTACTCTAAGGTACAGTTGCGACTTTCTATATTATAAGTTATAGTCTTAAGAATCAGTAACTAGAGCAGAGAAATATGGCAAATGTAATGTCTGAAACGGTAAATGCTTACGGTGGTGATCCACTAAGCAGTAAAAGCTGCTCCAATTGTGGCAAAGTTGTGCCAGTCACTGAGATGTAATGTGAAGGTACTAATAGCTCTATTGACACACTTAACCACTGAGCTGAACAGGTTAGTTGTGCCTACCATCCACTACTTAAATTGTGCCCAACAAAGTTTTGTGCTAAAAGGAATAGATTCTTATGAGCTTTAATGCATTTCGCCATTTGACTGAACTGTTGAGTCATGTGGGTCAGTATAAGATCTCATGATAGACATGTATTAAGCATAGTTAATTTCCAGAACGTAAGTAAACTGAGCATATATGTAAAAAATTGGAAGGGCTCTTAAATGCTTACTGCTAGCTAATTTCGCAGAAACATACACATCATACGAGGTGCATTCAAGTTCTAAGGCCTCCGATTTTTTTTCTAATTAACTACTCACCCGAAATCGATGAAACTGGCTTTACTTCTCGACGTAATCGCCCTGCAGACTTACACATTTTTCACAACGCTGACACCATGATTCCATGGCAGCGGCGAAGGCTTCTTTAGGAGTCTGTTTTGACCACTGGAAAATCGCTGAGGCAATAGCAGCACAGCTGGTGAATGTGCGGCCACGGAGAGTGTCTTTCATTGTAGGAAAAAGCCAAAAGTCACTAGGAGCCAGGTCAGGTGAGTAGGGAGCATGAGGAACCACTTCAAAGTTGTTATCACAAAGAAACTGTCACGTAGCGATAGCTTGTGTGCGGATGCGTTGTCTTGGTGAAACAGCACACGCGCAGCCCTTCCCAGACGTTTTAGTTGCAGTGCAGGAAGGAATTTGTTCTTCAAAACATTTTCGTAGGATGCACCTGTTACCATAGTGCCCTTTGGAACGCAATGGGTAAGGATTACGCCCTCGCTGTCCCAGAACATGGACACCATCATTTTTTCAGCACTGGCGGTTACCCGAAATTTTTTTGGTGGCGGTGAATCTGTGTGCTTCCATTGAGCTGACTGGCGCTTTGTTTCTGGATTGAAAAACGGCATCCACGTCTCATCCATTGTCACAACCGACGAAAAGAAAGTCCCATTCATGCTGTCGTTGCGCGTCAACATTGCTTGGCAACATGCCACACGGGCAGCCGTGTGGTCATCCGTCAGCATTCGTGGCACCCACCTGGATGACACTTTTTGCATTTTCAGGTCGTCATGCAGGATTGTGTGCACAGAACCGACAGAAATGCCAACTCTGGAGGCGATATGTTCAACAGTCATTCGGCAATCCCCCAAAACAATTCTCTCCACTTTCTTGATCATGTCGTCAGACCGGCTTGTGCGAACCCGAGGTTGTTTCGGTTTGTTGTCACATGATGTTCTGCCTTCATTAACCTGTCGCACCCACGAACGCACTTTCCACACATCCATAACTCCATCACCATATGTCTCCATCAACTGTCGATGAATTTCAATTGGTTTCACACCACGCAAATTCAGAAAACGAATGATTGCACGCTGTTCAAGTAAGGAAAACGTTGCCATTTTAAGTATTTAAAACAGTTCTCATTCTTGCCGCTGGCAGTAAAATTCCATCTGCCGTACGGTGCTGCCATCTCTGGGACGTATTGACAATGAACGCGGCCTCATTTTAAAACAATGTGCATGTTTCTATCTCTTTCCAGTCCGGAGAAAAAAAATCGGAGGCCTTAGAACTTGAATGCACCTCGTAGAAAACTTTACTTGAATGTCAGTACACATAAGGAATGCGGGTTAATTTGCACTAGAGAATTTATCATCAGAAACACTTACAGGGCTTATGGGTATCACAATAGCATTAAGCATTCACTACACAACTGAGCAACAACTTAGTAGGAAAAAATACTAAACGCGTAAAAGAAGTAAAGGTATATTGTTAACTTCGTGTAGTTTGAAGAACACAAATTTCACATTCTATGAGTAACTGTATCTGCTTACTAATATATAAATTGTTGTATTTCGTGTTAAAATGCTTTACACATACTGTCGATCTACCATGCATTGATTACTGTAAATGCTTTGTAACAAATTATTTATATCATCATGAACAAAATTACTACAATTACCGACGCAGAGAGTAGCACATACAAAAGAGAGAGAAATTATCACGCATTTGCCTAATGGCTTAAACCAAAGTTCAGTTTTGGAATGTTTAGTGTTCATCTGAAAGTACTGTATAAAGTGTCACATATTGCATGAACTAATATTCATGGCTTCTACGTGAGAGAGAAAAACCTCCTTCAATTCCCTATGCAATTTCATTTCATTGTGCTGATCTGTGGATCAATATGCGATGTGATGTAGTCTCTGACTAAATGGAAGTTTCTATCCTGTTGCATCATCCAGTTGTCACGTGTCTGGCAGTTTTGTGTCATCTTACCTATCACCATAGCAGAGCTGATTGTTGGAGGTTTACATTTTAGCAAAGGCGCCTGTTACTATATGCATCTTTGTGGTCTCACCCGCTATGTAGAAGAAAGACAACATATTCAAACCATGATTGATTGACTGACTTTTGACAAAGGTTTCAATTAAGGGTATAGAAAACAGTAAAATCCCATTCGAAGATGCAAAGTAAACAGTATTTATTGTTGATAATGTTCTGTAAAGTCAGGCCTAAACTAAGCTGAGAAACTGTTCATTTATTAACTATACCCTCCCACTAGGGAACCCTGAACTTCTAAAAGTGAATGCATATAACCGGCCTGCTGAGCAGCAATATTTTAAATCATTTTCTGAGAAATTTCTAAATCTACCAGATCTGCTTACGTGCTCTGCCTGGACTGTTGTAGTAAAGAACTTGCAATAATTACAAATCAATATTGATCTCAGTACTGCCCAATCGAGTGAAGTGAATTTGCCAACATTAATGTAGTGTGAATTTTCTTCATGATGGCAGCCAGCTAGACAGTTGCAGAGCCAAGCCGCTGTACAACAAATGTGCTTCCTGACACCGCGGAGTGTTACACACCAATGGAGATACCGCCCAGCGAAGCAGCATAATACAGTTCCTCTGCAGTCCCCAGCGATGTCAGACAAATAATTCAAAAACTTCGCTAACACGGTCTACTATGCACTGTTTAGCATACAAGCTCTATACTGTCCTCCTTCAATACATTGACCCCTAAATATTTAAAATAAACAGGGAAAGCCCACACTAAAATTACTAGCAAAAGAATAACTTTGAAAAGATGACACTAGACAGTCGTGGCTAACAGAGCCTAGCCATAGGCTTGACGTCCTTCTTAGCCTCTACCCCAGGAGGAAATCTCTCGTTTTGTTAGGACCAATACTTGACCCACAGCTGCATGATGAGGAATAACAGATCCCTCCATCACAAGGACGCACCATCACACTCTTGTGAAGAGCACATTGCTCTAGCCCTCGGCACACAACAAGCTCTCTCTTTCCCAGCCGTAAAGTGTACTGACTTAGATTCGACGAACACGGGGAGCTACATGCAAACATTAGACAGACAAAGTTGCGACAGTGCATATTGATAATGCATTTACACATGAAATAACCACTCAAGGACAAAATGTTTTAATTCATTTAATAATGTATGGATACAAACTACGCATTTATATGCTGATGTTGCTCTGAACTACTATGAGGAAACATCTCTTACCCTAAAACTATGTATGTACAATTCACCACAAGTAAAACTTCCAGGCTAGAAAGGTAAATTTATTGCCACAGGACTACTGCCACTGTCTATGGGAAACACCGATGCAGCACATTGATCTATAGGGTTCCACAGTTAGGTTAAATATACCGCAGCACAGTACTGGTTGAGTAGTGCCAGTGATTGTATCACAACTTTACAAAAGCATTTGAGAGAGCCAACAAACCTTCACGCAAATGTTAAGGAAATAACTTCTTAGTAACACCCTATGAGAAATAATGTTAAAGTTCATGTTACAGGGTGAAACATAACAATGTAAAACAGGTTGCATATAAACAACAAATGTCTCTCTTAGTACCTTCATGTGCTTAAGAAGTTAAGAAATGAAATAAGTGTATCAGTTTGGGAAGAACTGCCTCTTACGCCTCTGCTCTAGCTGCTAAAAGATGTTTTATTGTATTTAGAATGAGGTGGTTGAGCTCCACCATGATGATCTTTTGTGTTGCTATGTGTTGTAATTTATGTATTTTGTATTGAAAGGAATGACAGTCTCCCCCTTCCCTCTGTGCTTGACCACATTTATAAAATGTATTTTGTATTGTACCATGTGTAGGAATATCTTAATGCAGCCAGCTGCTGCTCAGTATGAGCTAGTATGCAGTAACAAAGCACGTTATTTTATTTTTGTACATTTAAAAATAGCATATGAGGAAAATAATCCCTGCTGTAACTACCTTAATTATAAACTAATCTCGCTTAGACAAGTATATACATTATAATCAGTGTGAACATATGACTCGAATGTTGAATATGAAATGAAATATATGCGCTCTGATGCATGTTGCCACACTGAAATGGGATACCATAGCAATCCCAATGGGACAGGTGGTAGAAGCAGATTATTCCCATAAGAACTGGCAGTAGTTACCTATATTAGAAAACTGTAGAATGATCAATATTGTAATGGCCTGCAAGCATTGCCCCCAAGTAGACTATTTTCGTCTATGTAAAATTACCTAGTGAGTTGTACATTCTAGTAACAACCGAGCTACTGATGCTTTGTTGGTAGCTATCCTTTAGTGAAGATGATATTGTTCATACCATCTAACAGACTCCCACTGTTTCAATACTCCAGGGCCGTGCACCTGGCACGGTGTTGTAGTGCCCCCAGAATTTTATGCAAGTCTGGAGACACTTGTGTTCCAGCCGTTTCGAACACGCGTTATTTTAAAGCAGGGCATAAGGATGAGCATGGGATACTGCACCCATTTATTGTCTGTGCAGGCGAAACTGGAAGGGAGATAATTCGTCGGGGCTGGCAAGTGTTCAGCTCGACCTGCCAAGAATAATCAAATACGGCCCAGAAGCTCCGTGGCCGGCTGCAAAGAGTAATGTAGCTTTGTATTGTTGAAAAACAAATGGAGTGACTCGAGATAGTGACTGTTTATTAGACGTTGAACTGCTGTTAAGAGTACGTGGACTGGACGTGGATAGTCAGCCACGATAAAAGCTTATGTATTAATTGTGTTCAAATATGTGTAATTAACTGATTCTGGGTGCCCAGTAATGTGTGGGCCTACATCATAAAGTTTTTTTTTTTTTTTACAAAGTGGAAATAAATATATTCTGGTGCATTGAATGATATTCCAAGAGTAGCGTATTTTTTAAATAAGAAGAGAGAGAGAGAGAGAGAGAGAGAGAGAGAGAGAGAGAGAGAGAGAGAACGAGAGAGTGAAAATTTCCCCTTCCTAGCAGTAAAATCTTCAGAGAAGCGTCCGGTGCTAGCAGAAGTCATCAGCGCTCTAAGAAAGCAGAACCAGCATTCTTCAACAAGTAAGTCCACGGAAACGCGTAAGCTGTATAGAGAGAGCTTAACATTACACCGGGCCACCGCAGTGTGACTAGCGATCTCCGAGACCATGTACTGGGCATAGTATTCTCTTCCAGTTCATTTTTGTACTATGTTCTGTCTGACCTCTGTCTATCTGCACAGAAACACACATACCTCTCGTGAACAATGAATTACCAATTTTTCAGTATCTTTGATTCACTTATGAAGGGATACAGTAGGTCAGCCAAGCTATTTATCTTAATAGAGTTGGTTCAAGCCTTCTCAAAAGTTGCAAATCAACTACATCAACATATCCTTCATCATTTTGCTTCAGGGAACCTGATATCATCATCCTTTTTCCTTTTATATACTCCAGTGTTTTGCCTTTGTTTTGTAGGAGGAATTGTTTCATATTTTCAACCAGACTGTCCGAGGACATTTGGCAGTCAATTATGCGATGATCATTAGTACACTTTCAAATACACTTTACACACTGCATGGTACACATATTGCACTTTCATGTGTTCTCTCATTGTTATCTAGATCATTTTATTTACTTTGTGCTTTGGCACACTTTGACGTTATGACTATTGATTTCCAAGCACAGTTTCATGCTGCTATTAGCCAATTTTTCCCCCAATGGCTCTATGAGCAGAGGCCCAGTATCAACCTCATGGGGTTCCCTGAGCACTATGTAGCTCTTGAGGGGAATTCTTCTGACAGATATTTCTCTCTTACCTCTACCACAGACATTTGGTATCAAACACATTGAAATGTCTATTGTTTTGCACGAGATAATATTGCAACCATTTATTCTACACATCAATGGATCTGTCATTTAAATAATCTATTATTATACCATTTACTCATGCCCACCCTTACACACTGTGAGTCACTTCATTCACATGAAAATCTACCTTCCTCCTTGCAACTACTGGATAATCTATTACATAGTTGAACATACACAAATGGAATGTCCTCCTGGACTTTCTCGTTTGCATTTAAAACAATACTTCACTTAATTTTCATTCGTTGTCACTGTAAGCTAGCACTTGCCAACTTTCAGTCGATTTGTTGACGACTACCTCTGTCACAGACCAGCATTCTCAGTCTCCACATGGGTGCTGACTCCTCTGATAGGAAAGCACTCAGAACAATAGGATGCCTTTTGTTCCCCCTTTTCTTATTATTCTTCGTAACTTATGAAGTTGTCATTGGACTAGGTAACTGCATTGCTTTGCCTCCTTTTAGGGACTGTTATTTAATTTTCATCGATGCTGATAAGTTCACCCTTTTCATTGATGGTATCAATCACCGTCCGAGTTCAATACACTACAGATAGCAATACTTCATCCAATTGCAAGTGATGTACAGATAACTATGTACTAACGTTTGTCTCTGCTGCTAGTTTCCTTATGTGGAATATATCGTTATGCTGTAAGCAGACAACACCGTGTGTTAATGCCTCTTAACGATCCTACACTATCGCTTAACACTGTGGAAAGGAACTGTTCTTAGAGGAAACTAAAACACCTCCTTGCCCTCATACTGTCCTTGCAATGCACAAACCTTGGTTCATCCCTGTTGGAAACAGTTTGCTGTACTCTACACCACAACCCATTTCAGTGGTTCTAATCTGCTACCAGCCTAACCTTGTGTCTCAGACCTATCAGGTCACTTTAGCTAACAGGGAATTTTTGTTTAACATTTCTTCTTGTGATGTAGTCACCCCAACTGTTAAGCTCTCTGAACATTTAACAGATGTTCATAACACTAGTCTTAAGCCATTTATGATGTACCAGTCTGAAGTACCGGTGGTGTTGCCACATTTGAAACACCTACCAGTGTTACCTAAAATTTCAAAGACCCACCTCTTCGGTTCCATTAATGAGCTTTTAACAAAACAACATGGGCAGATTACCCTTGATGATGCATATTAGCTTCAGATTATACACACCGAGTGATCATTCCAACTGCTACATCTGTATCTATAGCTCTAGTTATTGTCTGCCTTGTTGTATGGACTCTGTATACTTGCAGATGTTGTAAGCCAAAGCCTCAAGATGTACCAGAACAGCAGCCATCTGACGAATATCACAGTTAATGTTTAAATACCCATGAAACTTCTCATGCATGGCCCTCCTCCTAAGATATAGAATTTAAGGACTTTTGTCACAATTCGTGTTGTTTAATTTCTACATATAAATCCATCATGGTTACTTATTTGTGAAGAGTAGATTCTATTTATACTTAAAGAGGTTTACTTACCAAGTGTACACCCTAGTTCACAACCCTTCAGCAGGAACAATTAGTCAATAAAGTGAATCAGTGAGATTACTTAAATTGGTCACTTGTGAATTATTCATGTAATAACCTAGCATTCAGGTAACAATACTTGTACCTTTATTACTAGTCCACTCCCTTTGTATACTGCCAACCCCGCTCCCACTTCTGATGCGTTCCCCACCAATGAGCGTTCCAAAAATGGTTCAAATGGCTCTGAGCACTATGCAACTTAACTGAGGTCATCAGTCATCTAGAACTTAGAACTATTTAAACCTAACTAACCTAAGGACTTTACACACATCCATGTCTGAGGCAGGATTCGAACCTGCGACCGTAGCGGTCACGCGGTTCCAGACTGAAGTGCCTAGAACCGCACGGCCACACCGGCCGGCCCAATGAGTGTTAGTCACTTACAATGGGTGAGGCCGCACATCAGGCTACCTGGCCATCTCACAACAGACCTCATGGTCCTACTCAGCAGCTCTAAAGGTGACCACCACCGCCACTGCCACCCTTGCGCTGTCGTCCTGGCCGTCACACTCAACCCAGCAACATCACATCAGTGGGCATGTGCCCAAAATTAAATGTAAAGCCACTCATTGTTTAAAATTTTTGTGGCAAAAGAAAAAGAATGTGAATAAGTGTGAACACACACACACACACACACGCCCAAGGGAGGACTCGAACCTCCGCCGGGACCAGCCGCATAGTCCATGACTGCAGCACAAAAAATGTGAAATTTTGAAAATGCATATAAGTGAAAAATATTGTAACCCATGTCCCTTTAAATATTTTTCTATTTATGTATTTCACCCTCCAATATGTTAATGCCCCACAATACACTAAATGTAAGCAAAACCTTCCATTTGAGCCACTTAATTGTTGTTCAAAATATTTACTATTTTTATATTTGTTGTTTACTAGTCTGTAACAATTAACGTATTCTTTTCGGATCCATAAAATGGCTCACATGGAGGGAATTTTGCTCGGTGAGCAGTAGGAATGAGAGAATGAAAGATAAATTTCTTCAAAAATGTAATTGATGGTATATGTTCAATTCTCTGTCACGTCCCAGCCATGCTTCTTTGTCACGGCATGATGTGAGCCGGGTCTGACAAAGCACTGGATGCTGTAGTCACACAATCTACCCAAGTACTTGCGGATATCTTCCCATGCATAGTAATGCTGAGTGATGTACGCTTACTATAATGCTACCAACCTGCCAATGGGAGGACTGGATGCATGTCGTGGGGTACATCAGGCGGGTCGGCAAGGAACTGCTGGTATGGATAGCTCGCTCTTGTCTGCTAGCTCCACTACCCTCCAGATGTTTCTTCCAGCTCCTGATGTCTCTCACTTTTGCTGTGTCAGCCTCCAGTTGCTGTAGAAGTGATCGCAAGACTTTTGGCCTGAAGTAGGTGATGGGAAATAAACCTCCCTGGTTCTTAATTTATGTGTTTATGTTCAAGTAGAAACTTGAGGATCCATCCTGGATGACCCACTACCACTCCCAAATCCATCCTGATTCCACACATACACAGGAATCATAAGTGCACCCCGGAACTGTAAAATGAATGGTGATGATGCAACCCAGTTATCTGTCTCAACACACAAAAATGTTGCATTTAGGTTGAAAGTCTGCTGCCTGTTAGTGTTTCATGTGTGTTGTTAAACAAGAAAAATAATCACGTGCTTACGATGATATTTCCCGTAACACTCTCCAAAACTGTTACAAAGGCCCACAATACTACATAGACACTGTGATACTGCCCCAAATACTGTCAGCACATGTAACTCTACCTTCTATCAATGAAATTCATAAGTATGTGTTTCTGAGTTGTCATTGCAGTGACCTTGCAGAACAGCAGAAGACTTGGTGAAGTTGTAACTTCAGAATGTACATTGGTGTAGAAAACACATTATAAAGACAGCAGATGGATTTTATTTTTAAGTTTTGCGTTTATTTCATTGTTTCAGTTTACCAAGAATAGCCACTGTTTTTACAGAGTGTATACGCCCCAGGACAACCGGGAAAACCCGGTAATTTTTTCATATGGGAGAAAACCAGGGAAAACACGGGAATTTTTTAGAATTCCGGTAATTTTTCAGTTTTAAGTTAAATTTTTGGAAGTCTGACTGCACAGAACTGATAGTCTAAGAAAGAATATTACTATATGCCACTACTGCAGAATTATACTGCAGCAATAAAACACAAATGACAGAAAAAAAATAGAGCAAAACTTAGGTTGCAAAGGAAATGCACCAAATACAACAAAATCCACAACACACGCAAGCGCCTGCCAACAGCAAAATGTGTTAAAGGCATTAGGACGAAAGACTACGCAATACTTCAACAACAAACTGCTTGCGATCATCGTGAAGTCACATTTCTTTACTTGCAAATATGTTCTCTTGACCTGTCCAATATCATATGTACAACCGTACAATTCTATGATTTGTATTAACTGTTTTGTTTAAGATAGACAATTTCCTTGCTACAAAATAATGTAAAAATCAATTGTAAATAGCTTTCTTGACCTGTCCGATATCATATGTACAGCTGCACAATACTATGATTGCCTGGATCAATAAAAATACAAAAGCTTCGTTAGATCAGCTGCCAGCGGGCTCATTTGTTTGTGCAGTTAAGTCTCATATGAACAGTACATTCTTGCACTTCTGGCCACTTGAAATGTGGCTGTTGGCTGTAGCAAGCAGCCAGATGCTACCCGAAGAAAATTTACCAGGCATGCAGTGTTTACGTTTAGTGAATTTGCTCCTTCCTCTTTATTTACAGCTGTCACGTCAAATGAAAACAAAATGGATTTCTATGGCATGGAGCCTTCAATTGAATTAAAATACGTTATTAGTTTCAGCTTTTTGTTTTATTTACAGGTTTTTGACAGTAAAGCATTAATAGCCTGCACAACAATTAAGTTATTTTTGTTGGTTTGCTAAAGAAATTTGACTGTTATTAATCTATCCGACTGAGGCAGTCAATCTATTTTAAACGAAGTGTCTCATTCCAGAGTATTGGCCAGTTTCAACTGTTTGCTGGATTTCAAGTGCACGTTTTCATCTTCTGAGATAATGCAATACTGGTACTCCAGGAAAATTTAAATCCCGAAAACCACACTGAAAAACTTAATATCAGGTTGGGGCCTATTTCATTGTGAATCTGGACATACGAATGTGCACTTTAAGCTGAACTATGTATTTTAGTAGGGTTTATGAAATTCTGATGCTCTTTTAGTATCATCAGATTTTCTGTTAATTCAATGACGTAATGTAAGATCTCTTAATGCATTAAACGCAAGGTTCGCAGGAGAGCTTCTGTAAAGTTTGGAAGGTAGGAGACGAGATACTGGCAGAAGTAAAGCTGTGAGGACCGGGCGTGAGTTGTGCTTCGGTAGCTCAGATGGTAGAGCACTTGCCCGCGAAAGGCAAAGGTCCCGAGCTCGAGTCTCGGTCGGGCACACAGTTTTAATTTGCCAGGAAGTTTCAGGTCATATAGGTTTCCTATTGGTCACCGTAGCTGCGCACGCTTGGTAACGACTGTTTTCTGGTGATCAAAGCAACTGCTGAAACGAACCCGTTACTAATAGTTAGTGGGAAAATGGTGGTTTGAAAAGCGTCACTTTCGATGTAAATTTCCTTTTATTGCAAGATGAATTATGTTACGTTTGAGAATGTGCGATGAATTTCTTAAATCACAGTGTGTTTGACTCTCATTTAAAACTTAAGACTTTGAGGACCATCCGCTCAGAAGAATTTCTAGACCAGGCATTTATGTGATCATTTAAAATTTTACTGGCACATGTGTTTGCTGTATCTTTAAGAGTAACACACGTAAAAAAAAAAAAGACAAATTTAGACGTGAAAGCTTAGCTTTTCTGGTGGCTTAATGATCTTCGAGACCAGTACTTTTCCTACTTGTTTGTTCGTGCCACCTAACAATGATGTTGCTGCTTAGTGCGCTTAGCTTTTCTGGTGGCTTAATGATCTTCGAGACCAGTACTTTTCCTGCTTGTTTGTTCGTGCCACTTAACAATGATGTTGCTGCTTAGTGCTTACTGACTACATCACGAGTTCTGTGCTCTGAATATCTGCTTTCATTGGCTGGCGAGATTTATGAAAAAATGAATGAGCTGTTACGTTTTAAACTTTATGTTTAGAAAAAAAATCAAATTTTGTAGTTAATTATCTCAATTTTTACCACAGTTTTTAATAGATTTGGAAAATTCTAGAGTTTCATACACCTGTAAGTATGGTTTGTATGCTGTGCAAAATTCATCAAAGAATCTCTCTTACTTTTGAAGAAAAATGTACCTATAGCAACAAATGCAGCCAACAGTAAGTGAAAAAATGATGAAATTTCATATCTAAAAAAAATTTATTTTGTTATGTTTTAGCACTTCCACAGCTATGAGTGTGAATCCTGAATCGTTCCTGGTCATGCTGACAAAGTTTTATGAGTTTATTTGTAAAAGTATAGACAGTAGAAAATAAAATGTCCTGTGGTGCCTCTCCTGCTCCAAGTCGGCCCGTTTGACGTCCTACCCCCCTTAAAGAGTTATACACTACTGGCCATTAAAATTGCTACGCCACAAAGATGACGTGCTACAGACGCGAAATTTAACCTACAGGAAGAAGATGCTGTGATATGCAAATGATTAGCTTTTCAGATCATTCACACAAGGTGGCGACACCTACAACATGCTGACATGAGGAAAGTTTCTAACCGATTTCTCATAGACAAACAGCAGTTGACCAGCGTTGCCTGGTGAAATGTTGTTGTGATGCCTCGTGTAAGGAAGAGAAATGTGTACCATCACGTTTCCGACTTTGATAAAGGTCGGATTGTAGCCTACCGCGATTGCGGTTTATCAAATCGCGACATTGCTGCTCGCGTTGGTCAAGATGCAATGACTGTTGAAGAATATGGAATCAGTGGGTTCAGGAGGGTAATACGGAACGCCGTGCTGGATCCCAATAGCCTCATATCACTAGCAGTCAAGATGACAGGCATCTTATCCGCATGGCTGTAACGGATTGTTCAGCCACGTCTCGATCCCTGAGTCAACAGATGAAGACGTTTACAAGACAACAACCATCTGCACGAACAGTTCGATGACATTTGCCGTGCTGGATCCCAATAGCCTCATATCACTAGCAGTCAAGATGACAGGCATCTTATCCGCATGGCTGTAACGGATTGTTCAGCCACGTCTCGATCCCTGAGTCAACAGATGAAGACGTTTACAAGACAACAACCATCTGCACGAACAGTTCGATGACATTTGCAGCAGCATGGACTATCAGCTCGGAGACCATGGCTGCGCTTACCCTTGACGCTGCATCACAGACAGGAGTGCCTGCGATGGTGTACTCAACAATGAACCTGGGTGCATGAATGACAAAACGTCATTTTTTGGATGAATCCAGGTTCTGTTTACAGCATCATGATGGTCGCATCCATGTTTGGCGACATCACAGTGAACGCACATTGGAAGTGTGTATTCATCATCGCCATACTGGCGTATCACCTGGCTTGATGGTATGGGTGTGTGTGTGTGTGGTTGAGGTTTACGGGCACTAAACAGCATGGTCATCAGCGCCCAAACGCATAAAAACAGGAACACATGCAGTGAAGGGACTAAGTCGAACAGCGAACAAGGAGAACGGCTAAAAGACACAGACGTGACGCAGTACCAAATCTTCACATACGGAGGCAAAACAAGAGGAGAAGGAACACACTAAAAAGGAAAGGAAACACAAGGAAAAGAGAACAGAAACCGAAGGGAAACAAGGAGGTAATCGTGACTGGCTGACCTCTTACCTAAAACCTGGATGAGCCAGTCACCCAGCAGCACATTAAAACCCTCTCCCTAAAATCCGAGGCAACAAATTGGACAGGACACAAAACCCTAAGACCTTAACTACAGTCGTTGCGTCATCTTGTAAAATAGAGGGCAAATCCGGTGGCAAAGAAACCACCGCCCTCTGGTCAGAGAATAAAAGACAGTCAAGTAAAATGTGGCGGACAGTAATCTGGACGCCACAAGCACTGCAGATTGGGGGATCCTCCCGCCGGAGTAAAAAACCATGCATTAAGGGACTGTGCCCAATGTGGAGGCGAGTGAGGAGAACTTCATCCCGCCTGCATGCCTGGTAGGACATACGCCATGGCCGCGTGGTGGCCTTGACCAGATGCAGCTTATTTTCACCGACTGCCAGCCACTCCTCTTCCCACTGACGCATAACGCGAAAATGCAGGAGGGAGGTAACAGCATGGAGGGGGACGGCACATTCAACAACGTGAGGGAGGGAACATGCATCTTTGGCAGCCACATCCGCCAGTTCGTTTCCCATAATACCCACGTGCCCCGGCACCCAGCAGAAGGAAACCTCCTTCCCCTGCCGTTGCAGGTGGAGTAGGGCATCATGGGTGTTCTGGACGACCGTATCTGCCGGGTACAAGTGTTGCATGGTCTGAAGGGCACTCAGGGAGTCAGAACAGATGAGGAACTTAAGACTGGGAACACATCTCATCTGCTCCAATGCCCGCAAGATCGCAAACAATTCGGCATCAAAGATGGTAAACGCCGCAGGAAGCTGTAACTTGACGACGCAATCAGGGAAAACAACAGCACAACCAACAGAGACCCCCTGTTTAGAGCCATCCGTAAAGACTGGTACATGGATGGGATGCAGGTTTAAAATATCAGAAAATAAGGAGGTAAAAACAAACGCAGGAGTGCAGCTCCTCCGGTACTCTGACAAGTCTAAAAGGACGCTGGGCCTCTGGAGCAACCAGGGAGGCAGGCGAGTAAAACCTTGTCGTTGGGGGGCCACACGCTCCACACCAAGGGACTCAAGCAAATGCTTGGTACAAATTCCAAATGGTCTCGTTGCCCTGGGACGACTGGAAAAGAGACGTTCCATAGGTGGTCGGGCAATGGTAGGGTAAGCAGGGGAGGTAGGACAAGCAAGGAATTGACACACCCGTTGCACCATGAGGAGTTTCCGCCAGATGGCGAGTGGCGGTTCCCCTGCCTCAGCACACAGGCTAGGGATGGGACTGGTACGGAAGGCACCAGTGGCCAGCCTGATACCCTCATGGTGTACTGCGTCAAGAATCGTCAGATACGAAGGCCTTGCTGACCAATACACGGTGCAACCATAGTCAAGACGCGATCGGACGAAAGCCCTATAAAACTGCAGCAGACGCGCCCGATCTGCTCCCCAGGACCGATGGCTCAGACACTTCAAAATATTCAGTGCCTTCAGGGCCCACACCTTGACGGCTTTAAGGTGAGGCAACCATGACAACTTGGAATCAAAAGTGAGGCCCAGGAACCGCACAGTGTCGCTAAAAGGAAGAATGGTGTCCCTCAGATGCAATTCAGGGGAGGTAAAAAGACGTCGAGAATGATTAAAATGAACACACACACATTTGTCTGCAGAAAAGGTAAAACCCGTCTTCACAGTCCATGCCTCTAATCGCTGTATCTGAAGCTGCAACTGCCGACTAGCAGTGACAAGACTGGAGGAAGAACAGAAAACAGCAAAATCGTCCACAAACAAGGAGCATTGGACAGGACTCCGGATAGTGGACGTGATACTGTTAATGGCGACGGCAAAGAGGGTGACACTTAAAAACGCTTCCCTGAGGAACACCATTTTCCTGCACATACAAATCAGATAGCACATTACCAACCCTATATCGAAAGAGGCGGTGGGAAAGAAAGGACCGAATGAAGATGGGGAGACGGCCACGAAAGCCCCACTCATGGAGTTGATTGAGGATATGGCGGCGCCAAGTAGTGTCATACGCCTTATGAATGTCAAAGAATACACCGAGACAATGCTGGTTACGTAGGAAGGCCTGCTGGATGGCCGCCTCAAGCAAGGTCAAGTTGTCTATAGTTGAACGACATCTCCGAAAGCCACACTGAGAGGGGCTAAGGAGCTGCCTGGTCTCGAGCAGCCAAACCAGGCGACGGTTGACCATGCGTTCCAACGTCTTTCCGACACAGCTCGTCAAAGTAATACTTCGATAACTGCTGGGATGCATTCGGTCCTTCCCCGGTTTGAGGAGAGGAATCAAAATAGCCTCCCTCCACGAGTCAGGGTACGTGCCGGATAACCATATCGTATTAAAACAATTTAGAAGAACTTCCTTGGATGGCAGCAACAAGTGCTGCAGCATGCTGTACCGGATTTGATCATGACCAGGCGCAGTATCATGAGCCACAGTCAGCGCCGAATCCAGTTCCCACATTGTGAAGGGGCAGCTGTAGGGTTCAGAATTTGGAGGCCGGAAGTCCAAGTGACCCCTCTCGACGGCAATACGGTAGCGGCAGAAATCTGGATCACAGTTAATAGTGGCGGTAGATTCCGCAAAATGCATGGCCAGTGTCTGGGCAATGTCTCTCGGCGCCGTGAGGAGACATCCCTGATGCAGCAATGCCGTGACAGGTAGTTGGCTGTGTTTCCCGGAAATCCTCCTGATGGCTTCCCATACTTTCGTAGAATTAGTGGAGCGGGAGATGGAGTTCAAGAACGATTGCCATGACCGTCGTTTGCACTCTTTAATCACTCGCCACGCTTTGGCCCTTGCCACCCGAAAGGCCGCAAGATTGTCAGCTGAGGGACGGCACTTGAAGCAGCGCAGAGCTGCACGGCGGGCTTGGATGGCTGAGCGGCACTCAGTGGTCCACCAAGGGACAGGACGCCTCTTGGGATGACCGGATGACCGTGGGATGGACAATTCAGCAGCATGGGAGATCACGGCTGTAACATGGTCTACCCATTCGTGGATGCTGGCACGGTGTTCCAAAACAGCCAGTTGGCTGAAAAGTGGCCAGTCAGCTCTGCAGAGGTGCCACCGAGGCGGCACTGATAATGCCACAGCCTCATCCAGGAGGCGAATCCAAAGGGGGAAGTGGTCACTAGAATGGAGGTCAGCAACAACCTCCCACAGAGCAGAATCCGCGAGTGCTGGAGAGCAAAAGGAAAGGTCAATAGCCGATGACGACCCGGAAGCAGTACAGAAATGAGTGGGAGCACCAGAGTTGAGGATGCACAGTTCTTCAGATATCATGAGGCGTTCCAGAATGCGACCCCTGGGGCAAGTAGTCGGAAAGCCCCATAAGACATTATGAGCATTGAAGTCCCCCAGCAGAAGAAATGGGCAGGGGAGTTGGCTAATAAGGTCTGTGAGAGCCTCAAAGTCTATCGCATCCTGAGGTGGTAAGTAAACTGAACAGACTGTGAGCCTCTGACCCACAAGAAGGTCAACTGCAACTGCTTGCAAGTCTGTAACGAGAGGGAGCTCAGATGAGGGGTGCATGTCACAGACAAAAACCGCAACACCACCCTTTGTCCTTTGCCCCGTCAGATCATCTTTTCGATATACAGTATAGCCCCGTAAAGAAGGAGCATCAGTGGCCCGAAAATGTGTCTCTTGGAGACATAAGCACAAAGGGCAGTCTCGTACAAGGAGTTGTAATTCGGCCACATGCGTCCTGAACCCATTCAGGTTCCACTGTAATACGGGAGCCAGTGATCAGTGTGGCTGAACTTTCACCCTGCCTCTGTGCTTCGGAGGAGAGCCCGTACTGGCCGGAGATTTATTCCTGGGGCGAGAAGATCGCTCCCGGTCGATATCAATGTCCATCAGCTCCGATGACGACCCACGGGAGATGTCAGACAGTATGATGGCCTCGTCATTGGACCGACCCTGACTAGTCTCCTCAGGTGGCAAAACCTTCACCTTCGGCGTCTTTGTCTTGGAGGGCTTAGAATGCAGAGCCTTGTCAACAGGTGGAGCTTTACTTGCCTGGGCAGAAGGCGCCATAGGGGGAGAGGCAGGAAGTACCCCAATGTCAGCAACCACAGCCTTGTCCGACGTTGCGGGGAGAGCCGCAGGTTGCAAAACAACTGCAGCAGCACAAGTGCACTGGCAAACGCAGGTATTAGTGCTAACACTAGCAACCTCCGTTTGCGTAGCAACAGTGGCCATTTGTACCGGTTTTTTCAGAGCGGAAGCGAAAGATGTTGTAAACACAGGAGGTTGCATGGCCTTAAAGAGCTTCTTGGCCTCACCATAGGGGATGCGCTTAGATGTTTTAATCTCCTGTATCTTCCGTTCTTCAAGATAGATGGGGCAAACCCAGCTCCAGACAGGGTGACCCCCAGAGCAATTCACGCACTTCACAGGCGATGAACAATCGGCTCCTTCATGGGCAGGCTGACCACATTTACCACAAGTGGCTATCCCATTCCACCCCAACGTAGTATGCCCAAAGCGCTGACATTTGAAACAGCGCATTGGGTTGGGGAAATATGGCCTTACTGGCAAACGTAAGAACCCCGCTTTGACATGCTCTGGGAGTCTCGGGCAACTGAACGTGAGAATAAACGAGTCGGATTTGACTAGGTCCCCATCGACTCGTTTCATAATATGCTGCACGTCAACAATACCTTCATCAGCCCACTCAGATTTGAACTCGTCTGTGGGGGTATCCACCAAGTCCCTACATGTCACAACACCCTTACTACAGTTCAACGTGGAGTGGAGCTCGGTCTCGATAGCGTACTCTCCGAGACAGGTTGCTTTCCGAAGAGAAGCGACTTGACGGGAACTAGAAGTCTCGACTAACAGAGTCCCATTGCGCAGTCGCTTCACAGATTTCAGTGTTCCTGCAATTCCCTCAAGACCCTTGTGGATGTAAAAGGGAGAAACCCTCTCAAAGCTACCCTCCTTCCGTTTAATAATAAAAAACACATTCTGATTCTCAGCATGTGCTCTGTTACGACAGTCTGATAAATCTCGATCAACACCAGGCGCTGGAGGACTCGCAGCACGAAGTCGCTTCTTCGATGGGGTGTGTTTTCCTACCAGCAGCCCACCCAAGCCACTGGTAGGGGGAAATGTAGAGGTCGAAGGGTCCATTGCGGTCCCACGAGCAGCTAGGGAACTAAAGGTCCGCTCAGACAGAGCCCCGCGTGCCTGAGTAAGCCTTATACAACTGGGGTGCGGCAGGTGCCCCAGAGGTTGCCCGCTTGCGACTGTTCTACCCCAACAGCCATGCATCTCATAGGCGCGGAGCACACCGGAAGATTGAGGGGTTTTTATAGAGGTTGTCCTTCCTCGCAATCCAGGCGGTCAAGCCAAGATTACCATTCCCCACAGCACACAACATTCCACCGCCGCGCCATACGGTGGTCGCTGAGGCATGTCCGGGGGTTACGGTGACAGGAAACTGGCGGCGCTGACCAGTCCCCAGCTCAGGACCCCGGGGTCGCCAAGCCCGTACTCAGCAAATGAACACTGAGCCCCTGGGGGTTTGATGGTATGGGGTGCCACTGGTTACACGTCTCGGTCACCTCTTGTTCGCATTGATGACACTTTGAACAGTGGACATTACATTTCAGATGTGTTACGACCCGTGGCTCTACCCTTCATTCGATCCCTGCAAAACCCTACTTTTCAGCAGGATAATGCACAACCGCATGTTGCAGGTCCTGTACGGGCCTTTCTGGATACAAAAAATGTTTGACTGCTGCCCTGGCCAGCACATTCTCCAGATCTCTCACCAACTGAAAAGGTCTGGTCAATGGTGGCCGAGCAACTGGCTCATCACAATACGCTAGTCACTGCTCTTGATGAACTGTGGTATTTTGTTGAAGCTGAATGGGCAGCTGTACCTGTACACGCCATCCAAGCTGTGTTTGACTCAATGCCCAGGCATATCAAGGCTGTTATTACGGCCAGAGGTGGTTGTTCTGGGTACTGATTTCTCAGGATCTATGCACCCAAACTGAGTGAAAATGTAATCACATGTCAGTTCTAGTATAATATAGTTGTCCAATGAATACCCATTTATCATCTGCATTTCTTCTTGGAGTAGCAATTTTAATGGCCAGTAGTGTAGTAATGAGATAGTAATGAGTCTGAAACCATATAGCTTCATTTGATTATAATAATGAATGCAAAACCTCAAGAAAGGGGAAAAGCGGTACTGGTATCCATTGTGTTGGCTGTATAACACGTTGTAACAATACGAGTCCAACTCAAGAGGGCTGTTGCCACATGCTGCCACTTGCTGTAATATGTTGGCTCAACACTGTGTATGGGCAACTGCTTAGGTGCTGCAGTTCTCCTGTCGTTCAGAGACCAAATGGTTACTGAAACCAAGGGCACTTCAGCAAGTGGGACATGTGACATTTCAAGCAGCCACACCACCCACTTTGCAGCATATAAATACTGGCTGTCCATTGTGGTTGGTCACTGAACTGGCGAGTCATCGAGTTAGCCTATGCCCCAGTGTGGAAAACTTTGGAAATTTGTGTTAAGGTCTTATGGGACAAAACTGCTGAGGTCATCAGTCCCTAAGCTTATGCTCTACTTGATCTAACTTAAACTATCTTACGATAAGGACAACACAAACACCCATGCCCGAGGGAGGACTCGAACCTCCGATGGGGGCATCCACCCCCAGTGTATATATTTCATCTGTGAAGCAATTACCACTCCATCATCATGCTGACAGGGCCATCTCCTAGGGGGTCCAGTTGATGGGCCAAGGGTCAAACTGAGGTCCATCCCACCATCGAGCCACTGGGCACTTGCCAGTGCCAGATACTAGTGGAGGTTTACACGTTGAATGCCTCCACTTCCATCACTTCTTATGGTTGGGCAGATCCTGGCCACCTCACTAACAGTATAACTGTTCGACACTATCATGCCAGCACCTGGCACAGTATGTCGATAATACAAGGCCACTACACTACTCAGCCGCATTGGTCTTAGCCGCTACTGGGTCTTTGCAACACCATTTGCCTATCCAGTGCTCATCTGATGTGGGCAAGAGACTCCTCTAAACACCGTTGTGACAAATAAAGGGTACTACTGACAACAAACTACTTATAATTAACTCTGATCCACCAACCTTCACCAGACAACACCCATGACACCCTTTACATTTGGTGTCAGAAATGGGATTGATGGAGGTGCTGCTGTGAAACAGCTGAGAGTAAGTAGCTGCATATTTATTCTGCAAAGCCCCCTTTAAACCAAAGTGAACACAATTGAACACAAGCAAAGGCGCATTAGAAAACCAATGCACAGGGGATTTATTTGTGTGCACCATCATACGCTAGAGCGTATGGAAGAGAGAGCATAAAATGTGCATATATTCAGAACAGCAAGATGGAGCAAACAAACATACAACTTGCTTTATTTTGTATGGCAAGTACATTGTTGGTCATGAAAGTAAAATGGCGCAGACAGAGAAAAATGTGGGTGTCTGAATTTTTGCACAGTTGTTAAAGAAGCGATGGTTTGGTTCTGATTACTGATTTGCAGCTGCAACCATCGATTGCTTTATTCCAAAACTTCACCCACGTGTCAAAGGACACCTTTTAGCTGCAACCAAAACGTGAACCGAAGATTTCAAAGCAAGACACAAATTTTTAATGATCCATATCAGCAGAAGAATCACTGTGATTCTTGGCAACAGGTGACAGTGATTCTAGCAACAAATATTTATTTCTTATATCAACCACATCTGTTTCCCAAATAATTCCTAAAGTACGTGGTGTCATGCATTTTATAAAGGTAAATGCGAAGTCAAATACAGTCATTAAAGTGGGTAATGTAATTTAAAAATACAAAATGCCAGCCACATCTTTAAGTTTCATAAAATAGTAGCTAAACTGTTACGTTCAGACAGATACCCTGAATATAAGTTATAGTAATGGTCAGGTCTTTCACTTATTTTTATTTTACGTTAATGTACACTATCTGTTTATTTTGAGGAATTTCTTTCTCTTACAGCAGTTACATGAAACAACTTAACTTCCGCTGTTGGCACTGCCAGCATTTCTGGATATTTAGGATCCCACAAGCACCTGTAGGATCTGTACTTTTCTATCAACAGAAGTACACTTTCATCCAACCATTCCATCACCAGAAAAACACAATAAACAACACCAATGCCAGTTCATGTGCAAAAAAAGCATACTGCAGCAAAGCGGGCACGCTGTATTCATCACTGAGGCTAGTGCAGAAGTGGAGAGGAGGTGAACTTCATCATAAGCAAACACTTGCGAATGCGACCCATGCACAACAGAACACCACATGTTTATGCCAGAGAAAATTCTCATTCTCTGTTGTGTGTTCACTTGTATTTCCTTCACTATAAAGGAGGCTTAGTAGCTCATGGGTTTCTTGTGTCTGTTGTTCCCGTCTTTGTGTCTATTCTCTGCCCAATGTCCTATTGATATGTCTGGATTATGTAAGGAATAATTTTGGCTGTATGCGGAAAGGATCTAGGGGACAAATCAATGAAACTAATTATCTGCATGCAGTGTAATCTACCAGGTCATGTAGCTACATGTACCAAGTTATTTGAGGTAGGTGATGTGTTGGACATGTCAGTAGAGAGGGCATTATTTCAGGCAATGTAAAGAGAGTGTGGATAGGGAAAGGAGATGCTTTTACTGACTGAGCAGTCCCAGCACAACTCACCCCTCTAGCATTGTGAGAGAGTTGCAGGCAAAGTGAAGAGCTACAAGGGTGAGCCATGAGCTGTGTTTGGGTTGTGTTTGGGTAGCTGTTAGTAACATCGCTGCCAGCAAAAGGAAGGGTTTTGTGTTGAAGTCTCACTTTAGCACACAGTTGTAATTTGTCAGGAAGTTTCATCAGTCAACCTGATGTCAGTGCAATGTTAGGGTTGTGAAAAATGAAAAAGGCACACACAGCAATCAAAAGAGAGAGAGACAATATAGTGACAGTTTCAAAGATCAAGAACTCATGGGGAAAATTCAGGAACTGGCAGGAAATAATGAAATTTGATCATAAACATCACATCACATGCTGATGCCAAATGTCTGGTATGAATGTAATAACTGTAAGTATGAAGAAAAAGTATAATTAAAATTTTTTGTGATTAAAACATTCAAAATGTTCATATAACAATAACTGTATTATATACTATATTACAAAAATAACCAAAGGCATCAGTGTAGAAATAAAAAAGTGTGGGGAAGGTCACGTGATAATTAGAATGGTAGCCAACCTACTGAGGGCTCATCAGATACCTGCTTGATGGCAACATGCTGGCTATGGAGAGGTCACAGTATTTATTGATGCCTGAGCTATTACCCCTACAGATGCCGAGGAGTTGGCGCCCATCTGTTTCAGGACAATAGGGCTCCAAGTAAATGACATCACACCAGGTGGCTATTACTCTGACTGGGTAGTACCACGGGGAGAGTCTTCAACTGGAGTAGAGAGCATCATGGCAGATAGATCGTACAGTGAATAGACTCAAGTTATTAAGTAATGCCCATGAGGCTGTGACAAACTCTCCGGACATATCCGAATGTTTCAATGCAGATGACCCAAAGAACTTATCCTCCATGGCCACCATGTGGTAGCAAAGCAAAACCCAGGAAACTGCAGAAACTTACCATCCTCAGTTCCTGGTTTACACCCTGACTAACAGAGCGGTCCTTTCTGACTGTTAATCCTGTTGTTTGTAATCAATATCAAACATGTACCTGGAGAAATCTCTACCGTCAGTAAACTAAAAAATGGTCCTGTCTTAATTAAAACAGCCACTCCCACAATGTCCCAAGCACTGCTTTCTTGCAAGAAACTTTGTGACATGGTTATCCTATAACATATCATAAGAGCTTGAATGTGGCACAGAGTTTAATTTTTCAGTGAGGATAAACACTGCAGATGGATGAGAGATTGTGTGGAAAACTGAGGTGAGGGGCCCACTTTGTACGTGGTATATTGTTGAGACATGCCAGACAAAAAGTTTGACACCAGAGCATTCATCCTCTCTTTTGAGGGGAATTTGTTTCATGAGAAAATTAAACTCATGTTCTACCATTGTGATGTGAATACCGAAGGAACATTTTAAATGCCTATGCTTTGACCATAAGTCTTCCTGTTGTATGAACAACTGTGGTCGTCTGATTCGGGGAGATTCCTGGTGTGAGCAATGACAATTGTATGTCAGTTGCAGAGAGAATCCTACTTCCCCCTTCTCCTTTCCACCCCTGATACCTGAAGTGCGCTACTTTGATTGAGGAACATAAAATCTAGGAACCTAAGGTCTCTGATCACCTCTCACATTTTGAAACCTAGGAAAAGTATGATCACTTATATGTTGTCCCAGTAGTATCAAATTTTACCATTACCACAGCAAGGTCATCAGCAGTACCTCGAGTACTTACTCCTTCCATTTCCTTGACATTGACCTCTCATATTCACGCAAGTAATTAGCCCATGGCAGAGTGAGCCCCACTTGTGCCTTGTCCCCCCCCCCCCCCCCCCCCTCCCTCCCTCCTGCTTGTGGTTACTGCAGCACCATCTTTTGGGACTTCTCCTTGCACCCAGCCAGAGAAGCAGCATCCTCTTGCACCACCTAGCAGTGACAGGGCTCTCTATAGGAAGCCATCTCTCCGGAAATCTATAGACGAGTGACTTGACACCAACCAGCGTCTTCAGGAGCCACAGACTGCACATCTCAGAGCAGCCCTCTCCTCTCCAGTTCCTACCTGCAGTCAATAAGCCATCACAGGTGTCCTGATCCCTTCAAAACGGGTAAAGAGAAAAAGAAGATACCTTGGCAGCTGTCTACTCTCCTGATCCTGGAGGTGCCAGGTCCCTCATGCCATGAGACTCATAACCTATGTTTGTCAATGTTGTTCCAACTCCACCAGTGACAGACAGTGATCTGAAATTACCTAACATCTTTGTTTCTTCACAGCTCACCAGGAAGCCTTTAATGTGCAAATTCAGTGGTGCTTCAATGGATATTACTGTCACCTGCCAACCCTGCATCAACTTATGTCCTCTTGTTATACAGACTGTGCTGCTCCCTTAGAAAAGCATGCCACTGATGACATTCTCCAACCCTTCAAGGTTACCACACATTCCATCAGAACCATACTGGCCCCAGGATAGCATCTGAAAGGGTCTGTATGTTGGTTCGACCAATTGTAGTCAGTGAGTGGATTTCCCTTGTACCACTTAGGAAGCAATAGCCATGCGAGAGTGAATTGTAAAGCTCCACTCTAACATATGTAGTTTATTAATTGTGTGGCTTTTGGGCTCAAATTTGGGTGATTTACAGAGAGAACATGCTTTATTACTAAATAAACTTGACCATGTGCCTGATATGAATATGTCTCTTATACTTGCAGAGATTCTCAGCTACAAATGGAAAGAATGCCATGTAGAAATAATAACAGTGCAAATCAATATCACTTCAATTTTTATCTATTTGACATGTACTACAAACCCTAAGCTTATTGCACATGCATGCTGAAATAGCACCTGCTGCATCACATTTCCACATTAATTTAACAGTTTATCACTGTTCACAGCAGCCATTTTGTATCTGTTTCAATAGCAATATTTCCAGTAATGCAGCTATTAATCAACAACCACAATGCTGTTTTAACCACAATTTTTGTTGATAATTCCACATGCCTTTCTACAAATAAACTGAATCACTACACTACCTTTATGAACCAATGAAATACTTTCACCTTATATTCATATTTTCCAGCAAATTCTTCAGATCATTTATGCACAACATGGCTGCTCCACAGGTAACTCCAATGACAGCTCTTCTGTTCATAAGCTTGCACATTATTGACATTAATAGCAAAACAACGTTCTCACCAATGAAAATGCGTGCTCAGCTTTGAAAATTCCAGAAGCCAGGGAGGAATAAGGTGTAAGACATTGACATCTTGGGTTGTCGGGTGTTCCGCCAGATATCAGCGTCGTACTTGCACGATATTTCGGTCACGTAGCTCGTAACCTTCATCAGGTGTGACCTGAGACTGCTCCTCGAGTGGACCTGGTCCAGTATTTATGCCTATGGTCTTCCCCCTCCACCAACAGCTGCAGGCGCTTCCTCTGTGGTCCGCGCCCATTCCCTGCGACCTGCTGGAGCGTTGCTGCTCCGTTTTCCGTCCGCTGCGGTTCTAGGTGTTCCCTCTGCAGTCTGCGCCCACCAACCCCGCTCCTGGGGGTTTCATCTACGGTCTGGGATACCAAGCGTTCCCCCTGCGGTCCGCGCCCGCTCACCACGACCTGTTGGAGCGTTGCCGCTCCGTTTTTCGTCCACTGCGGCTCTGGATGTTCCCTCTGCGGTCCGCGCCCACCAGTCCCACTTCTGGGTGTTCCATCTTCGGTCTCGTGCTCCTGGCAGTCCGTCAGGGGCTCGTTTTCCATCTCCATGTCTCTGATTCTTCTGTTTGTGTAGTTTTGCAGCTGGCCCCGTTGCTCCTTTAACAATTCCAGAGCTGGATCCCAGGCTCTGCTTAGCTGGTACCCTGTGTCATGGTTCATAAGATCGTCAGACATTTTAATTTCTATCGATTCTCTTATAACACTGTCCCAAAATCTGGGTGTTTGTGCTAGAAACCTGGTATCCTCATACTTCGTGGCATGATCTAGTTCTAGACAGTGTTCAGCAATGGCTGACCTAGTCACCTGTCTTAATCTAGTGTGCCTCTGATGTTCTTTGCACCTGATCTCCACAGTTCTTGTCGTCTGGCCAATGTAGGACCTGCCACATTGACAAGGTATATTGTAAATCCCTGGTTTTCGTAACCCCAGGTCGTCTTTGACACTCCCCAGCAGTCCCCCAATCTTGTTGGATGGACAGAAAACACACTTCTGATTCTGGCAGAAATAGAGCCAGCATAGGGCAGATATGCCACCTTCTTTGTTTCATCTTGGTCTTCTTCAGGAACCTGTGGTATAGTGGCTGGTTGGAGCGCCCTCTCAATTTGTCTGTCCGTGTATCCATTCTTGGAGAAAACTGTTTTGAGACATTCTATCTCTATAGGTAGATTCTCTTGGTCTGACAGGGCACGTGCTCTGTGGACCAAAGTCTTCAGAACCCCATTCTTCTGTGCAGGGTGGTGACAGCTGCTGGCCTGCACATATAAATCAGTGTGTGTTGGTTTTCGGTACACACTGTGGCCAATTGATCCATCTGCTTTCCTCTGGACTAGTACATCCAGAAATGGCAGCTGGCCATTCTTCTCCAGTTCCATGGTGAACTTGATATTAGGGTGGCATGAGTTAAGATGTTCAAGAAACTCATTGAGCCTGTCCATCCCATGTGGCCAGATCACGAAGGTGTCATCCACATACCTAAAGAAGCATGTGGGTTTAAATGTGGCTGTCTCCAATGCCCTCTCCTCAAAACTCTCCATAAACATGTTGGCAACCACAGGGGACAGTGGGCTGCCCAAACCTTCAGTTTGCTCGTAATATTGGTTTCTGTACAGGAAATACGTGGATGTCAGTGTATGACTGAACAGGTCCAACAGAGCACCGTCAAATTTCTCTGCAATCAGTTCTAGTGAGTCCTTCAGTGGGACCCGGGTGAACAGCGATACCACATCAAAACTAACCATGATGTCTGAATCTGTGATGTGCAGTTGCTTGAGGCGTTGCAGGAAATCTTCTGAGTTGTGGATGTGGTGAATACATTTGCCCACATATGGAGACAGGAGACCTTTCAAGTACTTGGCTGTTGTGTACGTAGATGCCCCAATATTACTGACAATTGGACGTAGGGGCACGCCCTCCTTGCGTATTTTAGGGAGACCATACAGTCTAGGTGGCACTGGCGCTTTTTCCCGTAGTTGTCTGATGATCTTATCAGGCATCCCTGTTTCCTTCAAGAGAGCACTAGTCTTCTTGGCCACCTTGTCCGTGGGGCCACACTCCAGAATTCTGTATGCAGGGTCCTCCAGAAGTTGGCATACTTTCTCATCATAATCCACCCGCTGCAAGATGACAGTGGAGTTCCCTTTGTCTGCTGGCAGTACCACAATGCTGTTATCTTCCCGGAGTTTCTTGAGTGCAAGCCTCTCCTCGGTTGTGATGTTCGATTTCGGCGGCCTGGCCTTGGTGAGGGCCCTGCAGGTCTCTCGGCGGACTTCTTCTGCCACATTAGGTGGAAGTGTGGCTGCAACTTGCTCTACTGCACTGACGAAACCTGAAATGGGTACATTTCTAGGGGTCGTAGCAAAGTTGAGACCCTTGCTGAGTACCTTTAAGGTTGTATCATCAAACTGTATGCCACTCAGATTCGTCACAGTGCGTGTCTCTTCCATCTGCTGTGCTTTCTTACTCATACGGTCAAACTTTGCAGATTGGCAAGATGAGGCATTCCTTCTAGCACACTCAGCTAAAGACCAGGAGGCACGGTCTACCTAATCCCAATCTTCTCTTGTTAAGGAGGCTGCCATGTACAGATGAATGTGTAACAGCTCCCTGGCCACAACATCTAACCTGTGGCGCATATCTCGAATCCTCTCTCTCACCAGTGCCATGCTGGCTCTGCGTTTTATGTTGTTCACCGCTCTGGAGTTGATGTGATGTTTAATTCGGGCAAATCTGGTACCACTTCTCCATCTCGACACCTCAGCAAAAACCTGAGAGAACTCAGCATCTTCCCTTTCTTCTGCCGAAGCTTGTCCAGCTTCTTGATATTCTGATACATCTCCTCCCCGTAGAGACTTTTGATGTAACTCTTCAGGCTTTCCCGGCGATCTAATGACATCTTGGGTTGTCGGGTGTTCTGCCGGATATCAGCATCGTAACTGCACGATATTTCGTTCACGTAGCTCGTAACCTTCACCAGGTGCGACCTGAGACTGCTCCTCGAGTGGACCTGGTCCAGTATTTATGCCTATGGCCTTCCCCCTCCACCAACAGCTGCAGGTGCTTCCTCTGTGGTCCGCGCCCATTCCCTGCGACCTGCTGGAGCGTTGCTGCTCCGTTTTCCGTCCGCTGCGGTTCTAGGTGTTCCCTCTGGGGTCCGCGCCCACCAACCCCGCTCCTGGGGGTTTCATCTACGGTCTGGGGTACCAAGCGTTCCCCCTGCGGTCCGCGCCCGCTCACCACGACCTGTTGGAGCGTTGCCGCTCTGTTTTTCGTCCACTGCGGCTCTGGATGTTCCCTCTGCGGTCCGCGCCCACCAGTCCCACTTCTGGGTATTCCATCTTCGGTTTGGTGCGCCTGGCAGTCCGTCAGGGGCTCGTTTTCCATCTCCATGTCTCTGGTTCTTCTGTTTGTGTAGTGTTGCAGCTGGCCCCGTTGCTCCTTTAACAATTCCAGAGCCGGATCCCAGGCTCTGCTTAGCTGGTACCCTGTGTCACGGTTCATAAGATCGTCAGCCATTTTAATTACTAAATTGTAACACCAAAGATAGCAGCATTTCTTACATCCCTGCCACACTTCCCCAGTAGAATTTTTTTCAAGAACCACTGGTGAAAACATTTTTGGAAACTCAAAAAGAAAATGCAAGAGGAAAAATTTGGCCCAACAATAAAAGCCCCAGAGACACAGATAGCCAAACCTACAGACAAAAAAACCCATAATGGCTTCCTTCTCCTGAGTTGTCAAACTGTTTATATAATAGAAATATCGGGCACACTTGACACTTTCTCAGCTCTACACCAGAAATTACAATCTGGTTACATTTTGTTCATATATTGGTAAGTAGAAAAAGAATACACATGGAAATGAAATTGGTCATATGATTAGTTTAAACTAGGATGACCAGATGCCCCTTTTTAATGGGACTGTCCTTTTTTTTTGAGTCTCGTTGTCCTGCATAATATTCAACAAGACACCAAATGTTGCATTTTTTTGTGACCAGCAATAACCTTATCCTTTCTTGCTCCTTTTGTATTTTTATTCATTTTTATGTCAATTTAGTGTGACAGACATTTTCTTGACTCTTGACTTGCGTTGTCTTGAATGTAAATATGGAATAAAGAAGCATTATTTTGGTCACGGGATGAGGAGAGGTGTGAACAGAAGATTTTTCCATCCACATGCTCAGTGCCAGTGAATTATGGTGCATTGCGATTCATATCAATCATTTGTTACTGTAGAAATGATGGCTGGGTGTAACAAATTTTCATTAAAGAATGTTATATAGGGTTATCAATGTTCAATTGTATTTGTAAGTACGAATTAGCTGTTCACTGTTAGATGACATAAATTTGCAGTAAATATAACCAACAAGATGTCTTTGGACTGTTACAGACAACAATGAGAAGTAGGCAGCAGTTTCAACACTGGGTTCAGCAGGCTTGAGTTAGTGCGCTTCACTGTCTGTTGTTTGCTGTGTGTGAAACTAATTCATACCCATTAATAAGGTGAAAAGAAAGTGTTCTTTCTCTAAAATCATGAAAGAAGAGTTCCCTTTTGTTGAAGGAAACCACATATATGAAGGCAGAATGTACGTTGTATCATTCAGTTTTTTCCACTGAATATGGAAGACATGCCAATAAAATGCCTCACATACAGAAAAAGAAGCATCCGCTGGCAGTTTGTGCATGAACTTTTAGCAGCATAACTTCCCACTACGAACAGAAGAAGAAAAATGCATCAATGCAGAAGGAGGGCTGTTTGTGTTCCATACTGTAAAATGAAATCATTCTTTCCTTTCAATGGACTGCATGGCTCTTCTCATCAGAGACCTATTTGAGAAGAAATTCACTAGGACAAAGTCAATTTTAGAGAACGTTTTATCACCGTACACAATGCATCAAGTTCAGTCAGAACTTAATGATACTAAGTATGTGCCAGTGATGGTTGATGCACCAAATCACAAAAGCTTAAAACTATCATTGATTCTAGCTAGGTATTTTGTTCCTAGTTTCTTGAGTTTCTGCATGTCAATTTGATATCTAATAGCTGCAGTTCTTGTATTTTCATTTGTGTCATAAAGTAAACCAATTTTCCAACATATTGCAAGTTTCTAGTCAGGGGCAAATTATTTAGTTTCACCTGAGTGCTTTGGTAGTTAGGTTTTGGAATCTATGCATATTAATCTAATTTATTAGACACAGTTCCTGCATTTTCATCAGAGTCTACAGTAGAGGTCCACAGCACATGCCAATAGTACTTTTATCTGGATAGTTTAGTTTTCCATAGTCTTTAATAAGGACAGAGACTGTAGTTGTGTTATTTATTTAAATAAATAAAATCTTGCTACTGCAGAATGATACTTCAACACTGAAACATAAATGAGAAAAAAAAATGAAAATAACTTAAATTGCAAAGGAAATGCGCCATATACAACAACACACAGTGCTTATGCAAGCGTCTGCCAACAGCAAAATGTGTCAGAGGCTTTAGGAAGACTATGCAATGCTTCATAACAACAAATTGCCTCTGATGAGTGGCAATATCCTTTGTTAGATTAATGGTTCTTACCAGTCAAAATTACAAAAATTTAACTGAAAACTAAAACAAGGAAACATTCCCGGAATTCTAAAAAAATCCTGGGCTTTTCCCAGTTTTCTCCCAGATGAAAAAATTCCAAGAGTTTTCCCGGTTGTCCTTGGTCGTATACACCCTGATAAACATTGTTCAGGCTATGCAAAAAGAATCTGTACTCTATTGACAATTATACACTATGTGATCAAAAGTATCCGGACACACCAAAAACATGTGTTTTTCATATTAGGTGCATTGTGCTGCCACCTACTGCCAGGTACTCCACATCAGTGACCTCAGTAGTCATTAGACATTGTGAGAGAGTGGAATGGGGTGCTCTGCAGAACTCACTGACTTCGAACGTGGTCAGGTAATTGGGCGTCACCTGTGTCATGCGTCTGTATGTGAGGTTTCCACACTCCTAAACATCCCTAGGTCCACTGTTTCTAATGTGATAGTGAAGTGGAAACATGAAGGGACATGTACAGCACAAGAGTGTACAGGCCGGTCTCGTCTGTTGACTGACAGAGAGCACTGACAGTTGAAGAGAGTCGTAATGTGTAATAGGCACACTTCTATTCAGACCATCACACAGGAATTGCAGACTGCATCAGGATCCACTGCAAGTACTATGACAGTTAAGTGGCAGGTGAGAAAACTTGGATTTCATGGTTGAGCAGCTGTCCATAAGCCACACATCACGCTGGTAAATGCCAAACGAAGCTTCGCTTGGTGTAAGGAGCATAAACATTGGACGATTGAACAGTGGAAAACAGTTGTGTCGAGTGACAGATCATGGTACACAATATGGCGATCCGATGGCAGGGTGTGGGTAGGGCGAATGCTCACTGAATGTCACCTGCCAGCCTGTGTAGTGCCAACAGGAAAATTCAGAGGCAATGGTGTTATGGTGTGGTCTTGTTTTTCATGGAGAGGACTTGCACCCCTTGTTGTTTTGGGTGGCACTATCACAGCACAGGCCTACATTGATGTTTTAAGCACCTTCTTGCTTCCCACTGTTGAAGAGCAATTCAAGGATGGCGATTGTATCTTTCAACATGATCGAGCACCTCTTCACAATGCATGGCCTGTGGCAGAGGGGTTACATGACAATAAACATACCTGTAATGGACTGCACTGCACAGAGTCCTGACCCAGTCCTATACAACACCTTTGGGATGTTTTGAATGCCGACTTTGTGCCAGGCCTCACCGACCAACATCGATACCTCTCCTCAGTGCAGCAGTCTGTGAAGACTGGACTGCCATTACCCAAGAAACCTTCCAGCCCCCGATTGAAGGTATGCCTGTGAGAGTGGAAGCTGTCATCAAACTAAGGGTGGGCCAACACCATACTGAATTCCAGCATTACCAATGGACGGCACCACGAACTTGTAAGTCATTTTCAGCCAGGTGTCCGGATACTTTTGATCACATAGTGTACATATAACTGTAGCTTAGTACATAGAATATGACTGTACATAAAATATAGCCACTATTCAAATGGAAATTGAATGAATTGAATGAATTTACTCAGATTAAGTCATTTGGATAAACTAGAAAAGCAAAGCACAGTAATAATTACTATATACTTCGGCACTTTTAAACACATGGAAAAAAGTTTTACTGCACATTGCCACAGCTACAGGCACAGAAGCAAAACTGAAAATATTTACACCTCAAGCGGAAACAACATAAGCACATACGGCATAAATACACTAAGGTGACAAAAGTAATGTGACAGCGGTATGCATGTATGCAGATGGCAGTAGTATCGCATACACATGGCATGAAAGGGCAGTGAATTTGCAGAGCTGTCATTTGTACTCAGGTGACTCGTGTGAAAAGGTTTCTGACATGATTATGGCCACACAATGTAAATTAACAGACTTTGAATGTGGAATGGTAGTTTGAGCTAGATCTTGGGACATTCCATTTCATAATTCATTAGAAAATTCAATATTCCGAGATTTTCAGTGTCAAGAGTGTGCCAAGAATACAAAATTTCAGGCATAACCTCTCACCACAGAGAATGCAGTGACCAACGGCCTTCACCTAACAACCGGGAGCAGCTGTGTTTGCTCATGTTGTCAGTGCTAACAGGCAAGCAAAACTGTGTGAAATAACCACAGAAATCAGCGTGTGACATAAAATGAAGATATCTGTTAGGAAAAGTGCAGTGAAATTTGATGTTAATGGACTGTGGCAGCAGATGACTGATGCGAGTGCCTTTGTTCACAGCTTGACTTTCCTGCAGTACTTCTCCTGTGTTCCTGACCATATCCATTAGCCCCTAGATGACTGGAAAACCATGGCTAAGTCAGATGAGTCCCCATTTCAGTTGGTAAGGGCTGGAATAGTGTTCAAGCGTGGCACAGATCCGACAAAGACATGGCCACAAGCTGTCAACAAGATACTGTTCAAGCTGGTGGTGGCTCCGAAACAGTGTGGGCTGTGTTTACATGGAGTGGACTGGATTCTCTGGTCCAAATGAACCAATTATTTACTAGAAACAGTTATGTTCAGTTACTTGGAGCCCATTTTCAGCCAAACAGCTATGGAGTTTTTATGGATGACAACGTGCCATCACCAGGCCAGAATTGTTTGCAGTTGGTTTGAAAAACATACTGGACAATTTGAGCGGGTGATTTGGCCACCGAGATCACTCAGTATGAATCCCATCAAACATTTATGGGACTTCATTGAGAAGACAGTCCGTGCACAAAATCATACACTGGCAACAATGTCGCAGTTGTGGATGGCTATAGATAGAGCATGGCTCTGTATTTCTGCAGCAGCTTCCAACGACTTGTTGAGTCCATGCCATAGTGAGTTCCTGCACTATGTCAGGCAAAATGACATCTGAGACGATGTTTGGAGGTATCCAATGACTTTTGTCACCTCAGTGTAATAATTCAAACATACTAATTATCATAACAAAGAAATAGATAAAAGTTTATTTTTTTATGTAAGTAATGTAGGACAGGCAGAAAATGTGGTCTTTGTAATAACATCTCAATATAAAGAAATACAACTTGAGGTAAGTCTGTTGAAACAGAACACTCACAAACATGCACATAATTGATGTTTTACTTTGTCACTTAACGCTTAGTGAACATTCACACTCACTGATGAATGTTTGTAGCAACTGATTTTGACATTTTTTTCTACTGAAGAGAATTCCGTGGCTATCATGTCGGGGCACTGGTTATTACAAGTAGGCTATGTGTGCTGCCAGTGGCTGGCTTCACAGGTGAAGGTTGGCAACCTTCCCACTGCTCAGAAGAGACAAAGAGTAACAGGGCATATTGCTGACCTCAGTCACTCACTGTACTGTCATTTCACCTCTTTCTGCATTGTTTTTCATAATTAGGTGAGCCATAATTGTCTCATGCATAGTCATAGTGGTAATCGTGTCTTCTCTCATTTCCTTCGCTTGCATTTCCTCTTGACCCCTGTTGCTCCTCCTTTCTTCTACTTTTTGCTAATATAAATGACACTTGCTCCACAGTTTCAGTTATTGTGCTAGTCAAATATCTATGAACTTCACATGGTAGGCATTGCACTTCCCTGCATACAATGTGGGTTTCTTCACACCATATTTCAAAATACTGGTTTCTGTCTAGTTCTGTTTCCAAAAATTCGGAGTACAATTCATCATATCTCTGGGTGTACAGACGGTTACAAATCAAATTTTCAACTCTCATTTTTCATGCTTTTGTACCAACAGTTTGCCAGGAACATTGTCTCGGACTCTACTTATGACAAGATTTCTTTTCTTTGTTTCAAAGAAAACATATCTTTGAGTTTCTCCTCATGCTCTACGCAACTCTAAATCTTTTCATTTTGTGGTAGCCTACTTCAGCTTCTTTGTTACAACCATATTTGCATCCTCTGCTTGAATCTTTTGCTTCGAAGTATGTTCTTTGTAGAGTGACAATACATCTCAATCTGTTCCAAGAATGCAATTCAGTACTATCACCATCTTTTCATATACTATTCATTCTGTCATCTGAGGTTGCCAAGTGGGCTACACAAAGGATGCATTGAATCTTCATCTTGAGAATACTGTTCAATTTGGAATAAACATTGTTTGTTCCTGCCCTCTTATACCCATGAAAGTTGGTATTACAGTTACATGCACAAAATGCGACAATCTTGTCAATTATTTTGCTTTTTTAAAGTATCCAGAATATGAGGATTTATTTTCTTTCTGGTGTGTGCAAAATTAATGTCAAAGCATTTCTTTAATAAATTTTACATCTCAGGATAGTTATTTTTCATTTGTTGTAATTAAAAGTCCTTAGTTGTGATTTTTAAGGTACATTCTAAAACGAGTTTCACCAGCCATAAGAAACTGTAAATATAATGTAAATGGTACTGTTTGAAGAAGCCAAAACGTTTTTTTGTAAGTGTTTGCAGTAGATCATAATACACTGCCTGATCAAAAATATGAAACACACAGAATTGGAGGAGGAAATTAAACAAAAAATCATGGATCGAGAGTGTATATGATGTTACTTCAGAGAGTATAAAATCAGGCCAAATTTATAAAGATCTTGGCAGTACGACCCTGCATATCAGTATGATGCTTCATCTCTTGTTGCCTGAATTTTGTACTTCGGTTGAGTTGGGAAGGATGTCATCATGTCATTGTATCCTCTTGTGAGACAAGCTGGCCCACAACTGTCCTAGCTTGACCTTGATGTCCTGATTACTCACACTGGGAACGAGTTGATATTTGAGCTGGTCCAAAACAGGTTCTATTGGGGACAGATCCAGAGGTCTTTCTGGCCACAGGAGTTCTTCAGCAGCACACAGACCCATGCCATGTGTGGAAAATCACTGTTCTGTTGCAGGATGGCTACTCAAACATAAATGGAGGGAAAACCCAACTCCCTGAGAATTCTAGGTTTTTCCAGTTAATGAATATACAGGGTGTTACAAAAAGGTATGGCCAAATTTTCAGGAAACATTCCTCACACACAAAGAAAGAAAATATGTTATGTGGACATGTGTCCGGAAACGCTTGCTTTCCATGTTAGAGCTCATTTTATTACTTCTCTTCAAATCACATTAATCATGGAATGGAAACACACAGCAACAGAACGTACCAGCATGACTTCAAACACTTTGTTACAGGAAATGTTCAAAATGTCCTCCGTTAGCGAGGATACATGCATCCACCCTCCGTTGCATGGAATCCCTGATGCAGCCCTGGAGAATGGTGTACTATATCACAGCCGTCCACAATACGAGCACGAAGAGTCTCTACATTTGGTACCGGGGTTGCGTAGACAAGAGCTTTCAAATGCCCCCATAAATGAAAGTCAAGAGGGTTGAGGTCAGGAGAGCGTGGAGGCCATGGAATTGGTCCGCCTCTACCAATCCATCGGTCACCGAATCTGTTGTTGAGAAGCGTACGAACACTTCGACTGAAATGTGCAGGAGCTCCATCATGCATGAACCACATGTTGTGTCATACTTGTAAAGGCACATGTTCTAGCAGCACAAGTAGAGTATCCCGTATGAAATCATGGCAGTGAATCGAGGAAGTACAGAACATACTGACGAAACTAAAATGAGCTCTAACATGGAAATTAAGTGTTTCTGGACACATGTCCACATAACATCTTTTCTCTATTAGTGTGTGAGGAATGTTTCCTGAAAGTTTGGCCATACCTTTTTGTAACACCCTGTATTCATTTATTTCTCATATGTCATAAATAAAGAAATTTGTAAGCAACCCCTTCTGGTCCTTGCCTACAAGAGGATGGAACTTTATAACATAGTTTTGGAAAAAAACGGTACTAACGTAAGAGGTTTATAATAGAGTGGTCAAAAATAGCTGATAAAGGTCACTCAAAACAAAACCAAGATTATAAAATTGATAGAAATTTGAAATTAACCAGGTCTATAAACCATAATACAATTTTCTGCCAAAAAGTCACACACTTCTTTACTATTTTCAATTACAAGTAATGTGTACATGTATTAATGACTGTTTCATTTAAGTATCTCCCAATGATTTCTTGAAAAAATATGAGTCTCAACTGACACAACACAAAATGTCTAATCAGAAATTTGGCAAAGATACAAACTTTTGAGTTTTTCAGATAATTTCACTGCTTATGAAACAGAACATTGACACAATGTAGTTATCTGTTTTTTTTTTTTCTCTCTGTGACACTTTCTAAAATTTTCAAATGCTTTGCTTCCCATTCTTTCACTCCCATGTCTTTTTCCCATTTTTTAAAATAAGCTGTTCCTCTGCATACTGTTCTTCATTGATTTGATTACAATATTCTATAAACTGTGAGTGTGCATTCCTTACGCTGTGAATCAGGTACTGTGGAATATCCAAACTGTCAGTGCCTCCAATATCAGATACACTATGTAACTTGTAACAACAGATTCCTCATATTTTCAAAAAGGTATTCAGGTATTAAACAAAAACCCCCTTTCAATGACAGCATTCCCATGGGAAAGACTGTAAACTTCATCACTAAGCATACTCCACCTGAAATGATTAACTCTCTCTCTCTCTCTCTCTCTCTCTCTCTCTCTCTCTCCTCTCTCTCCCTCCCTCCTTTCTTCCAACTGACTGTATTCTTTACAAGAATTGATAACTTATGGTAGAGAAGTCAGGTCCTTGAATTCACATATTACATCATTTGCCACAGTTTCACTTACGAGATCACGTTCTGCGAGAATACAAAGCATCTTATTAAGATGTGAGTTTGTCAAACTGATGTTTGACAAAACTGAACCTCGGTCAAAACATGTAATGACGAGTGCCGGCGGGTAGGTTAAGGGTGACCTGTTTTTAAACTTGATGACAAATATTTAAAGACTCATCCTACATTCTTATCAAAATATAATAATATTGGTAGTTTTTACATCTGAACTGGTTTCATTTATTTCATTACGAGTATCAAAACCTACAATTATGTTTTTTGCAGTCAGCAGATTTTTGCTTTCTTGGTATTGATGTGCTTTTCTCTAATATCTATTGCTTCATAAAATGTTCTAATACTGTCTTTACCATAGATACCAGAGCTGTTTGAAGAAAAGGGGTTAATGGAGCATTTGTCTGGAACACAATTTGGAAGGCTTCGATATTGCAGACTGACGATTTGAAAAAAAGCATGTTTCAGACACAGCAACGGATCTCTATAAACTTACTCACCAATACAAAACTTTCACTATTCAGTTCATTCTTATCTTTCTTCGCACCCTCAATAAATTTCTTCATGCTTGGTGTTATATCGATTGCTCTTTGAGCAACTGAGAAATTCTGTAGCTACCTGACACAACAAATTTCTTTTGGAAATGTGGTGGAGCCTGAATACTGAGTATCATTACTGAACTGTCCAGATAACAGTACATTTCCATTTTTATTACAGATACATATATTTATATTTGATTTTATTTTATTTTTACTGGGATTATTTTTTACCATGTAATTTGGGACAAATGTCCATGTTCAGTTTGTCTAACCGGAATGTTGCTCATAAGAGCATTTTATATGACTTCGTAATGAAACTGTGTACGTAAATCAGTACACATTCAGATTTTGCTTCACTAGTGGTGAAAGCAGTTTTTACTAAAACTTTATTTTATATTTATTTCTCTCTCCATTTTTTTTTCAGTCACACAGCTCACACACCACCAACACCTGCTACGTGTGTGGGACTGAATGACTCAATCTTATGAAAATATTTTTGTTATATCCATTCTTACACATGAACAAATATATTATTTAAGCATTTTAATCATTTGTGTGCTACATATAGAAAGGTAAAATTCCTCACATTTAATGCAATAACACTCAAGTGAACTTTTGTCAAGTTATTGATCCCTTTTAGAGTAAAATACATTTATTATGGAGATTCTCTACTCCTTATTCAAATAATTCATGAATATTACAGTGTAATACTTGACATAAAAGCTTATAAACTAATACATACATAATTTTATCACATTATTACTGCTGATTGTTTTACCATAAACGTTATATTTACAGTTATGGTATAGTGAACTTGCACTTCTGATTGGTCTTTTGTATATTCACTTCGTTTTTCTTAGTCCAGGGGACCGAGTAAGATGCTCTGCAATAGGTCTTGTGCGGATATACTTTCATATTATGTTGGTAATCTTTTATGATTCCAGGGCGTTCAATGAATACTTCGAGGTATCCGGATAATAATTCTGTTAATTGTCTAGTCTCTGAAGCATTAATGCAAGTTGCCTCCTGTACTCTCTCTTCTATTGTTGTGACGATGTCACTCACGTTGCTGGGTGCATCATTATTTTGATTTTTGTGACACATCTATGGGTGCTTATGATCCAACACTAACAACTTCTGTTTGCCGACAGAAAGATTCATTTTTCTCTTCAGTGGAAGGTTGGCACCGAACTCCTGATTCAGCATTAATGTTATTGGTCGCTGTTGGTACTTAAGTGCACACGTCCCACGGGCGAGATCAATTACAATTCCCTTTCCTGAAGGAACTCAAGACACAGAAGCACCAGTACTGACAAGTTATCCATTAGTAGGAAGGTGCATAATAAGCCATCATTTCCCAAGGACACTTCCACCTGTGTCTGGTATTTTATACTCTGTGCCTTTTTTCCCAATGCCCCTATAACCTTACAATTTGCAACAGGCAAAATCGGCAATCTTCTTATCTCTGATACCTTCTAGAAAAACTGCGTGTTCATAACTGATACATTCGCACCTGTGTCAAGCAGAAAAGTAGTTGTTACACCATTTACAGCTCCAGTGACACTTGCTTGGATATTTTCCCTTTGTGGATTATCAGAGACAGCAGGTTCCTGATATAGCTCATCTTCGATCCAGTTGCCATCCTGATACCGCATCATGTTTATTTTTTGTTTGGTTGACCTATTGCCTTCATTGTTGTCCTAGGTCACCTGGCGAAGGACTACAGGGACTGAAATTAGTTTGTTGGCTTCTGAGTGTTTTGTTTTGCTTCTGAAGGTACCTCCACTATTCTAACATTTTGTGAGTTTTCAGTCGGAGGTGGCCTGCTTGGATCCCACCACGGTGGATATTGATTAGGTATAGCCTGTACATAATTTATTGGCTGACCTGAATTGATAGAATTTTGCTGCGGCTGCCTATGACTTGGCCCTGGCTGTCGCCAATATTCACTGTCACCCTGCATAATTTTAGGCTTGTCTTTATATGTATTGTCTGACCTGTTGTCATTTCGTCTCTTTCGGTTGCCATTGTTATTGTTTGGATTTTCATTGTGGTACTACCTCTGATTACCATTCGGTTGTTCGTGTTCTTCAGCCTTTTGATAATTACTGTTATTATTATTAGGATAATCAAAATTTTGGTTGTATGGATTCTTACTACTATTATTATTATTGTATTTTCCGTTACTATATGCTTTACTTTTATTTTTCTTTGGACTACCTTCGCCCCTAATTCCATTATTTCCATCCCATGAATTTTTTCTATTAGGACTATCGGTATTGCCGATCACGTCAGAATTTTTTCTGGCGTCTTCTTGCACTAGATCCAGAGAATCAATTACAGACACAAATTCTTTCAGATCAGTGTCTGTAACATTAAATATGTATGGGTAATCTAGCTTTTAACACTCGCAATAAGTCTCTGGTGGTTACTGGCTCATCCCAGTACCGGGTCATGTTAATATATTTTTCAAAGTACTTCCTTAAGGAACCTGACTTCGGATTGCACATTTCTGCATTGTAAACAATTTTACGGAGTCGCTCTTGAGTAGACGCTGACCAGAATTGATCAAGGAACGCCTTCTCAAAGCCGTGGAAAGTCTTGTAAGTTTCTGCAGCATTTAATGCCCAGAGCGATGCATCACCAGAAATATGTGAAACCACAAATTGTATTTTCTGTTCTTCCAACCATGATTTTGGAAGAAAACTTTTGAAGTTTCGAATGAAAACTACTGGATGTATGTTTTTCTTGCTTTCTTCGTTGAATATTTGAAACTGTCTATGCTTAATCAGGCTTTCTTCATGCATCAAAGTAGTTAAAGTGCATGGAATTGCTATCATTCGCAGGTGGTGTGGTTACTTTATTACAAGTACATTCTATTTCACTATTATTGTTCCTTGGTGTCACATATTGCTGTGGTAATATCGATTGATTACCAAAAATTGGTCTTCCTTATGGTGCATTAAAATTCGCCATTAGATTATTTGCGATCTTTTGCCTGTCAGTACCAATGTTGTCATTACTGCATACTGTCAGATTTTCAAAGTTTTGATTTTCAGAGCTCAGCACCCTGGCTGCTTCTGTTCGGACTTGCTTTAGGATTTCCGAGGGAATGTCCTCCTGCATTGTTTCCACAGCGGTAGCCAAAGCTATGAATTGGTTCTCTAGTCTATCTACTTCAGTTTGAAGGCTACTGACCTGAACTCGAATGTTTGTTAATGGTTCAACAGTGGTTTTTACTGCATCAATCTCCTGCTTAAAATGGGTAGTAATAGCATTATCACGATCGATCAACACTTGATTTATCCTATGGAAAATTTCTTCATCTCTTTCCAGAAAAATATTGTTTATATTTTCCATAAATTTCTTTTCCTTTTCTTGGTCCCTGAGCTCCTGTTGCTGTTCTTCTACAAGCTTTTCCTGTCTATGTTTTTGCTTTTCCTGGTGACGTTGTCTTTCATGCTCCTGCTCTTTAATAGTAAACTTTTCAAATAATGCTGTTAGCATATCCTGTATCTACATGGCTTGAGTATTGCTAACTTCTGCCCCTTGCCCAAAAGAAATATTGTCATTAATTCCTGACTGGTTGAATGCAGGAGTGTCAGTTTGTTTTGGCAACTCCTCAGTTTTACTATCAATCGGGACATCAGTTACTAAATTATCACTCATAATTAAATTTTCTAATAATTCGACAGAAATATGGGTAGATTGTTCTACCTGAGACTCTGATGTCATTTCTGCATCAGTATGCTCATTTGGTTTAATCTGTTTCTTTTGCTTAACCATTGTATCACCAATATAGCACAACAAATATATAAATCACTGACAAGCACCAATTGACACAAAATAATCTTATAACTAACACATATACACAAATAACACTTAAAAATGTTATTCTCACAGCCAGAATATTCAATTATTACTACGTATGGCTCCAGGTACTGATTTCAGATTTAAACGTCACTCATAGTGGTTGTTGATCATGTGCTGCTGTTTAATTACTGAACATGAACATCTGTTTCTACCAGTGTTGATCGAGAGTGGTGGACTGCACTGCTTATATGAAGTTACTTGTGTCTCTTGCACCAGCACAGATACAGATTCGTACAGTAGTTTGGTAGGAAGATGTCAATGCTCATGAAACAAGTAAATATACAATGATTAATAGTTTGTTTTGGTACCCCGTACCTGTAATAGATCACAATTTCAATTATTAAAATGAATAAATGTGCATTGGTGGGCGCTAGTGTGGCGTTCGCTGTGTTATTCAGTGGTTTGGTATTTAACTAATTTGTAAATGAAAATGATAATCTTATTCCATTACATTGAGTAATTACTAAATAATTTTTTCTCCCGGCTAAAGATTTGGTCAAGTTGCTAAAGAAATCCAAGTTAACATTGTGTTAAAGTGTTATCTGTAGGCTGTGTAAGTGTCACTAAATCACAGTCCATACAACAGATTCTATACAACTATTGATTATGATGGAAACAGTTATCTTCAACAAAATGATCATTAAAACCACCGAATATCAGCCGTGCATAACACTGACATTTGTTAGCTGAAATAATATTCTTCGTAACTCGTGCAAAATTAATTTTGGCTCCATACATCAGCAAGAAAAAGTTTGTTATATGGACCGTGCTATGAGCACTGTTTTTAAAGAATCGATCTGATTCGAACTATTTTCATTAAAATGAGTTCGGGAGCACCGGTGCACATTTATTTTTACACATTTTTATTACCTTCGGCATTTATGTCTGCAGAGTTGCGTAATTTGAATTTGCCGCTGAGATAATTGTTAAGATGGCGGCAGACAATTGATAGAGACTTTCTATTGTTAGAGCAAATAGGATAAGTATTTGAAATGCTTATTAAACTTTATTTTCATATTGTGCACTGTTTAGACTAATTTTCATCAAGCAAACCTATGATTTTTTCCTAAGAAACACAGATAAAAACACGATACAAATCGCTATCATCAATGGCTGCGCTCCTTGCAGCAGAAAGAAATAATTAACACAGATAATGCTTATTGAGAGAGGAATTAAAGTTACAAATAATAATTTACTCATATTTATAATAATAATGAACTCTATTCTCAAGTAATAAGTAACAAATAATTACTATTTCTTAACAGACCTCAGTTTGATATGTGTCTTGCGTCCGCAACCTACAAAAGCCAACCAACAAAAACGTAAAAACAAAGGAAGACAAACGCAGATCATAAAAGGAATTAACAATTATCATTGTCTTTGTATGATACACATCGATATGTCCAATTACATCATAAAATATTATATAAATAATTAATATTTATTATCGTCTTCAATGTTTTTTCATATGTCGGATAGATAATGTTTATAACTGTCAGAGGCACTGCACTGTAGCTAAAATTTATCTTGTGGATGTTACAGTGGCCAAGAAAGGAGGAAGTAAGGTATATTGTCGTAACACATTTGTGTGTGTCCCACAGCTTTATTCCATGATTCATCAAAACCAAGAAAAATATAACTGGCTTTCATAAGCAACCCAAGCAACCGTTGATTAAAATAAGGTACAACTCGTTAAAGTTGCATCTTGTTAGCTACAGCACTATCTTTGTACATTCGTGAGATCACAGCAACATACTTTTCAGTCTCCCAAAGTGAACTGCATGTTAATACTGTTTAAACACACCAGAAAACTTCTACCATCATTATCTCTTCTTTTAATACAAATTCTTCAACTCTGAAAGGAAATTCATTGTTCAGGGAACTAAAGATATCTTCCATTCTGAAGCAGATGATATTGCAGTGTGTGGCTCAGGTGACAGGACAGCAGCTGACTTATTTGGCGGAAAAAAAAAAAACTTCAAGTTGAGATGAAATTCTCTTATTTATTTAAAGCACACTGCGTATAATGTTCCTGCTTCGTGTAGCAAAAACTGCCAGACATCCCACATTACTCAAAAATATTTGGGCAGTGCAGTAAGCTAAAGCAGGTTCACCAGGAACAGTTTCAATCCAGTCTTTTAAATTTTGGTGACTCTTTCAAATATCTTGAAAAAACTTATCGAAATTGGACATTGCAGCACTATTAATCTGTAATTGAGGAACAAAATATTTACATCACATTAACTCTCTCTCTCTCTCTCTCTCTCTCTCTCTCTCTCTCTCTCTCTCTCTCGTGTGAGTGCCAGCTGAAATACAGTGCCTCTATTCATTACTGTGTTTACAACTCATGACCTTGAACCCCACCATTAACACAGAACAATAATGATCTTTTAACATCAACAATTTAAACAAACTTTTCCAAAAACATAAATATTTAATTTGAAGCAGACAACACACTAGGGGATAAGGAACTCCAGGTTGACAAACAAAAAAAATATGTAAAATAAGTCCAAATAAGAGACTCAACTGCGCATGTCATGAATGCGGATACAGCTAGTTTCACGTTTGTAAACAGTACCCTGCTTCATCAGTTTCACATTACATGAAATGCGTTATGTATTTTCATACTGATTTCAGATCTGATGTTAAAACACGTTTGCAAAAGTTGTCTGTGAGAATGCCTTGTAAACACACAGTAAATGCCACATTAAAAATGCTATATATTTTAACTCATCTTTGTTATAACAATCCAAATGTGAAAACATTTCATCACTCGAGCATATTAACTCTAAGAAACCCCAATATTTACTTGTTACACTTCAAACAATATTGCAGTGCAAGTCTCCATTAAACATAGTATCAATCGACACGAATCAAGAACTTAATTTTTCTCAGAAGGTGGGCACTGATGTGAAAGGGTTTGATGTGCTTGATGCACAATATGTTGATCTCCCCATATGGTGGTCAGGTGTGGTTGATTGAAACCTTGATGACAAGTATGCCTGCACTCACGTTCCTATGTAGTCCAGCATTTGATTGCTGTCATATCTGAATGTACCGCAAAACTGGTTACCGCACAATTTGACCAGCCAGCCACACAGAGACCCACAATGAGGCCCCTTTCAAACTGTCAGGTGCTAGTAACACTGTCTGACATGAGCGTGTGGTATGTCGGTGTCCTTCACAGTGATCACCCAACATCTGACACTGTCACGCCCCTTATATACACTACCAAGACTGGTAACAACACTAAACATAACTTTATTTTACTTTTGGTTGCTGCTTTTATTTCAATATTTTTCTGTAGAAGTCCTCTCACTGCACTTCTAATGCTACTGCTAAATTTAGTTTTATTCTTTCTCACTGATTATTTTCCCTCAGTATCAGATGTGTATGGCTTGAATACTTAGGTACTTAGGTGTAGCCTAATGCTTGTAAGAAAATGATGTGAAAATGTAGGATGTAACAGGATTGCTCTCTTTAAACAGCTTCCCAATGCTGCAGTTGTCCAGAAAATAGTCATGTCCAATCATCAGGCTGGAAAAGATATGGAATGCACTCATGCTATGATTACTGATTTTGCTCATAATTTACATTTTGTTTTATAAGAAAATTTGGTTTCAAAATATTGACCTTTCCCTCTCCCCTAGCTATGTTGCAATCCCTGAGTAGCTGAATTGGTGGTAACATAGGGCTAGAAACATGTTTCAGCATGTTTTTTTGATCCAAAAGAAGGAATTTGTCTGGAAGCTAAACAATTTATTATACTTTTTATACGCCTGTTTGCTATTCAGTGCTTCTTCTATTCGGTGAGAAGTTGACCTATCTTCGTACACACATTATGAAACAGAAGGCTGCTGGAAGACAGTAACAGGTGGCACTACTTTCTTATTAAATATTCTTTAGGCAGAAACTAAAATCATTTAACCATGATAATGGAAAGTTCAGAAAATAAAGCTATGTGGTTTTTAAACCCTCAGTATGAAGTCTTAATTTCTCTTGTTATCTTATTTTGACAAACTTAAAATCCTGAGTATACTCAGGCAATTTAGAACAAGTCTTTAAAAAAATAAAAACCTCACTTACATCTGTTTCAGCACTGATAGTTAAGAGATCAGCCATTAGAAAGCTTTCAGTACTACATTTGGAGGCTGGCTATTGTGTTTTGTTTGAAGTGGTTACCACTAGATACGGCCTTTACTTTGTGCAACTTTGGATACTAGACAACAAAATATGTGCTTTCAGTCTCTGCCCTATATTGTTGTTTAAGGGAGTGCTTCTGAAAATGGATAGCTATAGTGAAACGGAGTTTGAAACTGAATTTAGCAGCTCAGAAAGTGAAGAAGAACGTGATGTTACTTCACTGGAGACTGAAAGTGAGGACAGTTTGTCAGATTGAAAAATTCCTGCCATTAGGACACATAAATATGACTACTGTGCTCCAGTCAGCTCCTCCACCATTCCTGTTCACAGGAAACCATTGTGAAATACATGGTTTACTTCATATTTACAGAGAGACTAAAAAATTACTAAGTTTCAGGATACTTTAATGTTTACTTCACAAGTATCCTTGGGATTTTATTAATGGTGATCTTCAACAATTTGAAAAAAAAATAAATAAATAATAAATTTTATAATAAAATGTATATATTTTCAAATTCTTAGGGCACATCATAAGAGACCAGATTACCTGTTATCTCACATTTTAAACTGTCTCTCAAAATTAATGGGTATACCATTTTCTATAAGAGATAATATTCATAATGGTATTATACAATGACAAATCTCCACACATTTTCTAGACAAGAGACAACGACTACCGTTAAAAGTACTAGTGATGACAAGCAGTCTCATGTAAATGGTAGGATATACATTTTAATTTAAATTATACATGAAGATACACCTACTCACAAGAGTGAGTGTTATATCTAAAAAAAATCCAACAGTGTTGCATGTAAATGGTAGGATATACATTTTAATTTAAATTATACATGAAGATACACCTACTCACAAGAGTGAGTGTTATATCTAAAAAAAATCCAACAGTGTTGCTGTAGTCATTGCAAATATTATACATCACAACCTTCAGACAAAAACAATAATTTTAACAGGAAAAGTTATTATGTAATAATATTCATGACATAAATTAAGATTGCATTTAAAAATATAATTACAGAGAGTTGATATGGTTGTCTTCTATCATCTACATACAGATTATCCCAGTTTCCTGATGTTATATGTACAAGTATATGTTTTTGGAGGAGCAAGTTCTTTTTAACATCTATGAATTAATAAAAATGAGGCAGTAAATCAGGTGCAACCATACCACAGCAAGCAGTTATTATGAATATAAAAGTTACATATTGAATATGACATCTTTCATTATGTCTCATTCAAATCTAAAATTACTCTGGAAGACATTTACATAAATTATGAACAATAATGAACACTAGTAATAATTTAACCAAACATTTTGAATTGGTACTACTTAAAACTGATGTTGAAATTTATACATCTGCCTAGTTTCAATCTGATATTTTGTATGGGCTGCAGAAAATAATATGACCATATCATGAATGTCTGGCCCAAAAGGATTTCATTTTACTGTTGTACTGGCTCTGTTTATAAATATTAGCAGTTTGTTATTACCACATTCAGTTATGAATACATGTGGATTTATTATTTGTCTGGAAACACAAAATGGATAACTGACAACAAGTGGCTTTGTAGTGATACATGCACTCTTTAACCATTCGAGTATGTTGAACATTTAATACCTGATCTTTTACTTATGTTTCTTTAATGCTAACTGCCTTTAAGTATTTTACAGCCCAATAAAGAGTAGCAAGTTTGTACTTATGCTCAGTTTCATTATATAAGACAGTTAAATATGTACATATCATCTCAAATGATCATTTGTCATTTGAGAAAATTTTAAATGACTAGAACAATGTTAGAGAGCAACATGTTGACTTTGTTTTAACCTCTATGCACCTGAATTCAATGTATATACAAAAAAGGGTTTATTTACATAAAAATGACCTCTAAAATACTATTGTTAATCCTAAGAACCACTAAAGAGAAAAACACAATATAATGATAGATAACAACAGTAACTGTAATTTGTATCTCAAAACTGATAAAACATTCTGTGACTAGGATAAATATTCTGAAAGACTTGAAACTCTTTCTTAATACACTTGTGCAAAAACTTCACATGAACATGTGAAACTGAACATGTAGGTAGGGCTTCTGACATTATGTAGTACAAATGATGACCTATAACACTAACACATTTCATTGAACTCAGGTTCAGTTAAATACTGTATTTCTGGTATGTTTTTAAGACACACATCAAGACTTTAAGCTGAATTCAGGGAATACACAAATTATGACTTAGTACATTGCTGTTTAATATGAAAGACAAAAGTTTTCCTACAAAGAAGGGAAAGAAATTTACACATGTTGCCACAAGCCCAACTAAAGATTTGTATACTCCAATAGATATACTTTTCCTCTACCTAGCTTTCTTTTGGAATACATACCACTTACAGTAAGCATGTAACATAATATTCAGAATAAAACAATATCTGGAATTTATTAACAATTAATACACTTTCATAAACTGTAAAAAGCTAAAGAATTGATATTTGTTGTAGACATGTAATGTTTGCAATTCAAGAGAAGTTTAATCTTTCTATTTAAGACTACAATTATGAGTGTTTTCTTTCCCAGCCATCAAACTGAAGATTATTGGAAATTAATTCCAAAAATGCTGTCACACACTTTAACATTATTTTAAAAGCTGCCTCCTGGCACCTGTAACTGTATGTTGAATTTCACTTGCGTGACTGGAGATGAAAAATGCCAAAGAATCAAGGATTTTTCATGAATCAGTTCACTGAAAAGAAGTGCTACTCAGCTGACTCATGGTTTTGGCTGCATTACATTGAATGCAAAACTTTCTACAATATACAACATGATAACAAGGGAAATGAATCACTGAGATTACAGCCTGACTATAACTCCAATGACTAGTGAGGATGCTCCATCCAGGTAGAGCTAACACAGTTTCTTTGTAGGTAAACATCATACACGTATGATAACTTACATGTTGTGACAGTGGTCATCATGCGCAACCAAGAAACAAGTTCCTATATCAAAAGTTAACACGTTTTTATACATGCTGTGATTACACACAAAATTATTTATAAAGGCTTCTGAAATTTTGAGAGTCCTCTCCTCTTCAAAAATTATTTGAACCCAGATCTCTTTTTCAAGAAATTAGATAACTTTCCCAAATCATTAGAGAATAGTCATGCTCTATACTTCTTCATTTTGCTATCAGTGAACACTTATATGCACTATTTTCCATTCTCCTTCTGCTTGTAGACAAAAAATTTGTCAGTCACTATCCATATTTGGATTTAGCCTTCTCTCCTACCATAAATCAGTGCCATCTTATTCACACTATCCACACCACACACTCAAAGCTCTCAGAGTAATTCTAAAGTTATCTGCATATCCACAAGGCAACATTAAAATGTTTCATTGTCACAATTGACTATAAAACTCTATAAGTCAAGGATTACATTGTCTTTACAAATCTTAAATGTTTAATTTTCAGTAATGGATTTATAAAAAGGACATGGACCAATAAGCGTACTTTTTATCACAATAAAATAGATTTTCTTCAATGCTTACGATTGTATAAACCACACAGTCCGATCAACATTGTAGACTGGCTGCCAACCTGATTGTTTCAGACTTCAGTTGCCTTTCTGTCTTGTAAATATCCCATTACACAGTGGGGACATGCAAGAGGTGGTGTTGTGCTCTCATAAAGTTCCTGTAAAACACGTGATGTAGCTGGACATTCTGGAACATGTGTTACTGTTTGAGGACATTGATGCCCACAGGTGAAAGCAAGCAACTGTTCTCCGTTCACTACCGACTGAAAAAGAAAACTGTTTATTAGACTGTAATTGATTTTCTGCTCAGTATGAACTAGAATGACACACACTGTGAAGAGGGAGATATATATATATATATATATCATTATAATAGAAGGAAACATTCCACGTGGGAAAAATTATATATAAAAACAAAGATGAGGTGACTTACCGAACGAAAGCGCTGGCAGGTCGATAGACACACAAACAAACACAAACATACACACAAAATTCAAGCTTTCGCAACAAACTGTTGCCTCATCAGGAAAGAGGGAAGGAGAGGGGAAGACGAAAGGAAGTGGGTTTTAAGGGAGAGGGTAAGGAGTCATTCCAATCCCGGGAGCGGAAAGACTTACCTTAGGGGGAAAAAAGGACAGGTATACACTCGCACACACACACATATCCATCCACACATACACAGACACAAGCAGACATTTGTAAAGGCAAAGAGTTTGGGCAGAGATGTCAGTCGGGGCGGATGTACAGAGGCAAAGATGAAGTTGAAAGACAGGTGAGGTATGAGCGGCGGCAAATTGAAATTAGAAATTAGCAGAGATTGAGGCCTGGCGGATAGCGAGAAGAAAGGATATGCTGAAGGGCAAGTTCCCATCTCCGGAGTTCTGACAGGTTGGTGTTAGTGGGAAGTATCCAGATAACCCGGACAGTGTAACACTGTGCCAAGATGTGCTGGCCGTGCACCAAGGCATGTTTAGCCACAGGGTGATCCTCATTACCAACAAACACTGTCTGCCTGTGTCCATTCATGCGAATGGACAGTTTGTTGCTGGTCATTCCCACATAGAACGCTTCACAGTGTAGGCAGGTCAGTTGGTAAATCACGTGGGTGCTTTCACACGTGGCTCTGCCTTTGATCGTGTACACCTTCCGGGTTACAGGACTGGAATAGGTGGTGGTGGGAGGGTGCATGGGACAGGTTTTACACCGGGGGCGATTACAGGGGTAGGAGCCAGAGGGTAGGGAAGGTGGTTTGGGGATTTCATAGGGATGAACTAAGAGGTTGCGAAGGTTAGGTGGACGGCGGAAAGACACTCTTGGTGGAGTGGGGAGGATTTCATGAAGGATGGATCTCATTTCAGGGCAGGATTTAAGGAAGTCGTATCCCTGCTGGAGAGCCACATTCAGAATCTGATCCAGTCCCGGAAAGTATCCTGTCACAAGTGGGGCACTTTTGGGGTTCTTCTGTGGAAGGTTCCGGGTTTGAGGAGATGAGGATGTGGCTCTGGTTATTTGCTTCTGTACCAGGTCGGGAGGGTAGTTACGGGATGCAAAAGCTGTTTTCAGGTTGTTGGTGTAATGGTTCAAGGATTCCAGACTGGAGCAGATTCGTTTGCCACGAAGACCTAGGCTGTAGGGAAGGGACCGTTTGATGTGGAATGGGTGGCAGCTGTCATAATGGAGGTACTGTTGCTTGTTGGTGGGTTTAATGTGGACGGACGTGTGAAGCTGGCCATTGGACAGGTGGAGGTCAACGTCAAGGAAAGTGGCATGGGATTTGGAGTAGGACCAGGTGAATCTGATGGAACCAAAGGAGTTAAGGTTGGAGAGGAAATTCTGGAGTTCTTCTTCACTGTGAGTCCAGATCACGAAAATGTCATCAATAAATCTGTACCAAACTTCGGGTTGGCAGGCCTGGGTAACCAGGAAGGCTTCCTCTAAGCGACCCATGAATAGGTTGGCATAGGAGGGGGCCATCCTGGTACCCATGGCTGTTCCCTTTAATTGTTGGTATGTCTGGCCTTCAAAAGTGAAGAAGTTGTGGGTCAGGATGAAGCTGGCTAAGGTAATGAGGAAAGAGGTTTTAGGTAGGGCGGCAGGTGATCGGCGTGAAAGGAAGTGCTCCATCGCAGCGAGGCCCTGGACATGCGGAATATTTGTGTATAGGAAGTGGCATCAATGGTTACAAGGATGGTTTCCGCGGGTAACAGACTGGGTAGGGATTCCAGGCGTTTGAGAAAGTGGTTGGTGTCTTTGATGAAGGATGGGAGACTGCATGTAATGGGTTGAAGGTGTTGATCTACGTAGGCAGAGATGCGTTCGGTGGGGGCTTGGTAACCAGCTACAATGGGACGGCCGGGATGATTGGGTTTGTGAATTTTGGGAAGAAGGTAGAAGGTAGGGGTGCGGGGTGTTGGTGGGGTCAGGATGTTGATGGAGTCGGGTGAAAGGTTTTGTAGGGGGCCTAAGGTTCTGAGGATTCCTTGAAGCTCCGCCTGGACATCAGGAATGGGATTGCCTTGGCAAACTTTGTAAGTAGTGTTGTCTGAAAGCTGACGCAGTCCCTCAGCCACATACTCCCGACGATCAAGTACCACAGTTGTGGAACCCTTGTCCGCCGGAAGAATGACGATGGATCGGTCAGCCTTCAGATCACGGATAGCCTGGGCTTCAGCAGTGGTGATGTTTTAGCTATTAAACAACCCTTTCGGCAGTTTTAATAACTTTTGCTTTATTTCCATTTCCGTTTTTCTCACATCACCGATCATTTTTAGCCGCTTCCCACAGGTTTTAACGTCATTATTTCTTCATCAAACAATTGTTAGCTTCATTTCCATAATCTGCCACCACCAAACCACTCCTTTTAATACATCCTCACGTAGTTTTTTCGAAATTTTCCCGAATTTCTCCACCCTTTAACGTGTTTTGGCGGCAACACAACCACCTAACCTTTATGCACATCATTATCTACCTACACAAGTTCACCACAGGATCATCATAGCCCAGCCCTAACCAACCCTTTTCCGCCTTTTTTCACACCAGATCTCCATTTGCTTTCTAATTTTACCTTTATCTCTCCCCATATATTTTTTCATATTTATTTTCATTTTCATTTCAGCCTCGTGTTCCACTTTCCACCTTCTAGTACCATGTCACCCTCACAACACCTTCACAACGACCCCATTAAGTTTTATTTACATTCCCTCCGCAAACATGCGTTCGCCCTAGCCAGATTACACTCCCATATTTTATTTTCTCAGGCTTGTCTGACATTTGGCATCACCCCCAAAGGCCTCACACTTAAAGTTCCCATCTCTGGCTGCAACCCTTCTTTCCATCAGTCCCTATACCAGTTCCAAACCAAACAATCCATTGCCCTCACCCACCTAATCCTTCACCTACACATCCACTCAGCCAAGCAACACGCCCATCAACTCCTATCCTTTATAAAAATCCTCAATCTTTCCTCTCCCACATCCACACCTGTTGTTCAGAGCATCCTCCTACAGGCCAACCGCAAATTAGAACAGCATGCCACCCTCCACCTTAAAAAACTATCCAATCTCCTGGTTTCCCACCTCCGGAAAGGCAACTCACTCACCCTTCACAACCTTTCCAGCAAACCTCAACCTCCTCTCATTGCACACAAACCCAGTCTCTCCCATCTACTCAATCTCCCACTTCCAGCTCCACTCCCTCCAAAACCTCAAAATTCCAATCAACGCAATCTGGAACCACAACACCCCAATTCAGTAGTTAACCTTTCCTCCAAACCTCTCTCCCAATCCGAAACCTCTGTCCTATCCAAAGGCCTCACCTTCAGCCCCACTCCCAGATTTAACCAAACAGCCCTCGTCAAAGATTTACTGTCCTACACCCGTACTCTCTGCTGGAAATATCACTTTGCCACGAAGAAAAATGATCCTAATCCTACTCCTAATGATCCAACTCCCCAAGACACTATCCAAATTGAACCATGCCTGGAACAGTTCCGTCCTCCGTCACAGCGGGACCCACCTCCTCTTCCTCAAAATCACCCTCTCCTAACCTTCCAGGAATTTCTGACTTCCAGCCTTGCCTCTCAATCCTTCTTAAAAAACCTTAATCCTACTCCCAACATCACCACTGCTGAAGCCCAGGCTATCCGTGATCTGAAGGCTGACCGATCCATCGTCATTCTTCCGGCGGACAAGGGTTCCACAACTGTGGTACTTGATCGTCGGGAGTATGTGGCTGAGGGACTGCGTCAGCTTTCAGACAACACTACTTACAAAGTTTGCCAAGGCAATCCCATTCCTGATGTCCAGGCGGAGCTTCAAGGAATCCTCAGAACCTTAGGCCCCCTACAAAACCTTTCACCCGACTCCATCAACCTCCTGACCCCACCAACACCCCGCACCCCTACCTTCTACCTTCTTCCCAAAATTCACAAACCCAATCATCCCGGCCGTCCCATTGTAGCTGGTTACCAAGCCCCCACCGAAAGCATCTCTGCCTACGTAGATCAACACCTTCAACCCATTACATGCAGTCTCCCATCCTTCATCAAAGACACCAACCACTTTCTCAAACGCCTGGAATCCCTACCCAGTCTGTTACCCGCGGAAACCATCCTTGTAACCATGAATACACAAATATTCCGCATGTCCAGGGCCTCGCTGCGATGGAGCACTTCCTTTCACGCCGATCACCTAAAACCTCTTTCCTCATTACCTTAGCCAGCTTCATCCTGACCCACAACTTCTTCACTTTTGAAGGCCAGACATACCAACAATTAAAGGGAACAGCCATGGGTACCAGGATGGCCCCCTCCTATGCCAACCTATTCATGGGTCGCTTAGAGGAAGCCTTCCTGGTTACCCAGGCCTGCCAACCCGAAGTTTGGTACAGATTTATTGATGACATTTTCGTGATCTGGACTCACAGTGAAGAAGAACTCCAGAATTTCCTCTCCAACCTTAACTCCTTTGGTTCCATCAGATTCACCTGGTCCTACTCCAAATCCCATGCCACTTTCCTTGACGTTGACCTCCACCTGTCCAATGGCCAGCTTCACACGTCCGTCCACATTAAACCCACCAACAAGCAACAGTACCTCCATTATGACAGCTGCCACCCATTCCACATCAAACGGTCCCTTCCCTACAGCCTAGGTCTTCGTGGCAAACGAATCTGCTCCAGTCTGGAATCCTTGAACCATTACACCAACAACCTGAAAACAGCTTTTGCATCCCGTAACTACCCTCCCGACCTGGTACAGAAGCAAATAACCAGAGCCACATCCTCATCTCCTCAAACCCGGAACCTTCCACAGAAGAACCCCAAAAGTGCCCCACTTGTGACAGGATACTTTCCGGGACTGGATCAGATTCTGAATGTGGCTCTCCAGCAGGGATACGACTTCCTTAAATCCTGCCCTGAAATGAGATCCATCCTTCATGAAATCCTCCCCACTCCACCAAGAGTGTCTTTCCGCCGTCCACCTAACCTTCGCAACCTCTTAGTTCATCCCTATGAAATCCCCAAACCACCTTCCCTACCCTCTGGCTCCTACCCCTGTAATCGCCCCCGGTGTAAAACCTGTCCCATGCACCCTCCCACCACCACCTATTCCAGTCCTGTAACCCGGAAGGTGTACACGATCAAAGGCAGAGCCACGTGTGAAAGCACCCACGTGATTTACCAACTGACCTGCCTACACTGTGAAGCGTTCTATGTGGGAATGACCAGCAACAAACTGTCCATTCGCATGAATGGACACAGGCAGACAGTGTTTGTTGGTAATGAGGATCACCCTGTGGCTAAACATGCCTTGGTGCACGGCCAGCACATCTTGGCACAGTGTTACACTGTCCGGGTTATCTGGATACTTCCCACTAACACCAACCTGTCAGAACTCCGGAGATGGGAACTTGCCCTTCAGCATATCCTTTCTTCTCGCTATCCGCCAGGCCTCAATCTCCGCTAATTTCTAATTTCAATTTGCCGCCGCTCATACCTCACCTGTCTTTCAACTTCATCTTTGCCTCTGTACATCCGCCCCGACTGACATCTCTGCCCAAACTCTTTGCCTTTACAAATGTCTGCTTGTGTCTGTGTATGTGTGGATGGATATGTGTGTGTGTGCGAGTGTATACCTGTCCTTTTTTCCCCCTAAGGTAAGTCTTTCCGCTCCCGGGATTGGAATGACTCCTTACCCTCTCCCTTAAAACCCATATCCTTTTGTCTTTCCTTCTCCTTCCCTCTTTCCTGACGAGGCAACCATTGGTTGCGAAAGCTAGAATTTTGTGTGTATGTTTGTGTTTGTTTGTGTGTCTATCGACCTGCCAGCGCTTTTGTTTGGTAAGTTTCATTATATATATATATATATATATATATATAGAGAGAGAGAGAGAGAGAGAGAGAGAGGGGGGGGGGGGGATTTTCTCATACAAGACTACAATACATGAGAGAGGGGGTGGGAGGGAGGGGGGGGGGGATTTTCTCATACAAGACTACAATACATGAGAAAGTGTTAAAGATGAGTGCCCTATCAACGGGGAAAACATTATCATGAAGTTTAGTGGTTGTGCAATAATGCAGAAAATAGCTACTTGAGATCTTATTCAAAAAATCATTTCAGTGTTCACTCATGGCTACTGTAAGTTAGGCTTGTGGCTAGTTTCACATACAAAACTAATTAACATCACAAAAGGAGTTAAACTGCAAGGTGATCGTAGGCTTCGTAGCACAACTTGAGCTCCCGTTTCACCTGCTGGGTAACTTCAACAAACACACAACATGCTGCGGACCTAATTGTTGAACTGCCCCAGGAATAGAATTTTTGATAGTCTAATGATGTCTCAACTGTTATAACTTCGCAACAGTGGTGAGAACATCCATTCCAGCAGTGCTTCAGGGTCTCCCTCGTCCCTAGATCTCTTACTCTGCTCTCCGGCCCTCACAGATTCTGCTCACTGGAAATTGCTGATGATTTTCATTCTAGTGACCACTTTCCAGTCTGGGTTCATTCACCAGACATTGCAGGACATATCACAAGCATAATTCACAAGCCACTGACTAATTCACCCCATAACCCTTAGGGAGCGCATCCCATGGTAAAGCCAATTCAAGTGCGCAGCAGTGTATTGGTTAAAATGTCAAACAGCTATAGAGAACCTCATGGACCTTGTTGGTCATGAGGCCACAGTTTGACAAATGAATAAAGCAAGCAACAAGTGATAAGTTCTGGACTCAACTGACTATTTCACTAACTCTACACAAATTTGGGAGGCTACAAGGATTTCTAAAACATACAGTACGCAGAGCATTTCCACTAAAACAGTAGCTACTGCCTTCTTGGATTCAGTGCTCCACTACTACCTTAAAACCAGGAGGAGGGTAGTTTGGACTTAAGATACAACACTGAATCACACACCTGCAGTTAGGAAAGTCACTCTATTCTTCTACATACTAGCAAATTTCTCCTTCAGTCTATTAGCTGATATCACACAGATCTACTTCCATAGTTTGGTAGTAACTACGTTTCATCATATTTGAAGTGAACACTTCAACTAAACAGCATTATTCACAAACTGATCTAACATGGGGACCACCAGACCTGTCAATCATGAATTTTGATGAGTCTTAGGTACGTTGTAGTGGGACTTCTCCTGAGTACATAGTAAGTGCTTTTTCATGCGATGGCCCCTAATTTCCGAGAAAATCAGTGTTGAAGTTTCATGTGTACCTGCTAAGTTTTGAGCACACAAATGCAGTGCAGGGGCTAAGATACATGCTACCATGCAAGTAGCATGGTTTCAAAACCTACCCAAGTACCATTCTTTTTTTTTCAGTTTCATCATACAGAAGATCATTAAATAGTATATGTCAAGCAAAATTATTTAAAAATAGTTATTTTTGCCAATCTGACTCCTTCCACAGCTGCCAATACTTCATCCATTGTTGAGAACTCATCGGAGTTGTCCAAATGATTGGAATTTTAACTACGAATTGAAAATTGAATATTCATATGAAGAAACTGTGCTGTAATGATTGATTTATTAATTAAATTACTACAGTGAAAAATGAGTATTTTTGAATAATTTTACCTGTGTGACATATACTATTTAATAACAATCTGTATGATGGAAGAAAAATCACATGTGAACAGTAGATGTGGAGAGTTTGAACCTGCATGTTAGTGTGGTAGCTGTGAACCTTGGCCCCTGCACTATGTTCTCTCGGCTGAAACATTTTATTTAATGTTACAGATATAGGAGGTATGGATAAAACTTCAAGACCAATTTTCTCAGAAACTAGGGGCTGTTTCACGAAAAGCCACTAGTCACGTAATCACGAAAGGAACCTCTACAACATAGCTAGGACTGATCAGAATATGTGATTAATAGGTCTGATGGTCCCCTTGTAAGTATAAGGAGACTCTGGCTGCCCAAGTTTTTCCCCGAGGACTTCATAAACTACAGGTTTCAGGTATTTGATGCAAACTTTGTTGGTTTTTGTTGTGTGGGAAAAAGGCTGTGGTTCAGAGACTTTAAAGACATGGCTGCTCTGGACAACAAGTTAATAAAGCTACACATTCTCTTCAGTAATAAGTTGTATCATGATATCAGGAACAAGATTGATACTGAACTATGGAAGTAGATCTGTGATATCAGCTAACAGACAGAAGGAGAAATTTGCTAGTATTTAAAAGAAGAGAGTGACTTTCCTATCTGCAGATGTGTGTAACACTGTCATTAAAAGGTTTGACAGAGTTCTATCTATGAATGAAACAGCTATGCTTGCCAAAGGAGAAAATTATGTGACTGCTCTTCTAAGAACAGAATATATTGTTGCTAATAACAAAACAAATCCATTTTTTATCTAAAACAGCTGAAGATGAAATACTCGTGACATCAGCCAGGATACTGCTTAGGAGCAAACCACCTAACAGTAATTCAATGAAAGGTGAGACGAGAGCTCTCTGAGATTTAAAAGCCGATAAAGACATTATTCTTCTTCCAGCACATGACAATGCTGCAGTGGCAATGAGGAAAGCAGACTACCATAGTAAAATTCGGGTCTTCTTATAACCAGGAGAACTCAACAGATATCCCACACATTTTGTTATTAGCAAGTTATTAAAGCCTCTTCAGTTTCATTAGTTGTGTTTCATCAAATCAAAAGTGTTGCCATCAAAACTGTATGCTTTACAAAAGACCCACAAATATGGCATTCCATTAACTTTATTGTTTGCTCTATTGAGTTGAGGGAACGGACAAACCCTTGGCAACCTTCCTACTGGATAAAACTGACACTTAAATTGTATATTCTGGTCATAGTGCCAATTAGTCCACTCTACAATGTGCTGGTGCAGCTTTGTGGTCTTAGGAAGCAGTCTGATGATGTCACGAGCTGACTGTTGTTTGGCTACAGATTGTTGTGCTGAACTTGTTCAACTTTGGAACTACTGAGTCGTTAAAGGTTCAGATGATGTCTCCAACATCAGGTGAAGAAACATTAGGCATGGAAACATGCATTGGATCACAGCTTGATGCCCATATAACAAAAATAAGCAAGGATGCAAATGCTAGCCCTGAGCCTAATGTTTTGATGTGGAGTTACACACGATCTTGCGGGCACTGGAGCTGGGGTAATGTGCTTGTGCTGAGAAATGCCTCATCTACTCCATCTCCTCAAGTACTTTTTCAAGCTATATGTACCCTCAGACAAAATAATCAAGAGAAATTACACACGAAAAAAGTGACAAATCATACAAGAGGAAGGAAGAGATAAGCAAAGGTAGAACTTTAATGGGAAAAAGGACAAAAAACTTAGCAAGAGCAGGTATTTTTCACTGATAAAAACAAATACAATATTTTGCAATCGAGTAACTCCGATAAGGACTATGTAGAAGACAGAACTTCCAAAAACCAATATCGACTGGTCATTTTGGGAAAAGAAAGACAACAAACAGAGTTCATTGAGTGTGCTCTTCTTAATAACAGTAGCAGCAGAAAACTATCTAGCATATTTCAAGAGAGAGAGCAAGACACATCACTGGCTAACATGGTGAAACCTAGAGTGTAACAACATGTTTCAGAAGCTAACATTCAAACAATAATAATGCAAGAAAGTTACTTTATCATTTGTAAAATGGGCTTAAAAATGTTGCAAAAACTGAAATACCACAGCACTACTGAATTTTCTTGAAGATAATAAATCAAGAAATACTCTCGTATTGTTACACTCCATCCTGGATTTTCCATTGTTTGATTACTACAATATGTTCTAAACAGAGTCAATAGCAAAATGGCGGCCAAGTTGAAAGTGTATAACGTGCCTTCACGAAAAAATGTAAATTTCGGTAGTAAAAGGAAAACGTGTGCAAGTTGTAAGAATGAAATACTGAAGCTGAACAAATGGATATCCAGTCTACAGTTTACAATCAACACTCAAAAGGTGGAAATAAGTAAACTACAATCTGAAAAACGTGAGACGCTAATGAAGAAAGAAGACTCGGTCTCAGGAAAATGGAAGAGAATAACTGAAGGAAGTTGTACTCAAAAGGTAAAATATCTGAACCACAGTGAAAATTTAGTGCAAAAAAACTCTTTTGAAGTGATTTCTGCCGTGGATTCAGTGAACATGTCGGAAAGGGTTGAAAAGTTGGAAAACAAAGTAGGCAAACCGTTGCTCGTTGTAAGTAGGTCAAACAGTGAAAATACTGCGTCAGGAGATATTCTAAAAACTCCGGAAATAAGTGCGCACACCTACACTACCATAGACTTCAATGCAACATCGGAAACTAAGTTAAAAAACGTATCTCCAGTGAAACTGCAAACTGAAGAACATTTAGAATACATGCGGCAAAAAAACAACACTAGTCAGGTGACAAGCAAAAGTTTCACCACTGCTAAAAAAAGATTCTTCTGAAAAAATATCAAACTACCGACCCGTATCACAGTAAAGTTCCTTCTCAAAAATTCTAGAAAAACTCTTCTATGACAGGCTTTTAAGTTTCATAAATAAATATGCACCTCTTACAGTACAACAACATGGTTTTAGAAAGTCTAAATCTACACAGACAGCAATATTCGAATTCTTAGACTGCATTTTAAAATCCCTTGATCAACATAAATTAGCTGCAGGTATTTTTCTAGAGCTATCAAAAGCCTTCGACGTCCTGGACCATAACATTCTGCTCGAAAAATTAGAAAGACGAGGAGTAAGAGGTGTAGCACATAGCTGGTTGTGTTCATACCTAAAAAACTGCAGGCAGAAAGTATCACTTCAGTATGAATTCAACAAAATGAATAAAACAAGAAACAACTCCTTTCTTTCTAGGGAATTACCAATAAAATATGATGTACCACAGGGCTCAATCTTAGGTCCACTACACTTCTTGATTTATGTGGACGACTTAGTTGAATGTATGAGTCCCACAAAAACTAGCCTGTTTGCCGATGACACCAGCATATTGCTCACTGGATCCAGTCTAGAAACTTTGCGATCCACAGCAGAAAGTTCTATGAAAAGACTTTCTGAGTGGCACACAAAAAACAAACTCATTATAAATACTGAAAAAACTGTGAGTGCCGATTTTTATTTAATTCCTCCAACTAATCAAATGTCTATTCAAGCTCAATTAAAAAATGATCCCCCAGAAAATGTAAGTGTCACAAAATTCTTGGGTCTTTGGTTTCAGCAAGACTTAAAGTAGGCCACACATATAAATAACTTGTGTAGAAAACTATCATCTGTGTGCTATGGCCTAAGAATTTTAAAGGCTGCAACAAGCAAAACAACAGTATTGCAGGCATACTATGCACAGTTCCACTCACTAATCCGATATGGGATCATTTTCTGGGCATACTCAACTCACCGTGTAAAGGTTTTTAGAATGCAAAAAAGATCTTTAAGAATAATGTGTGGCCTTAAAAAGACTGAGTCCTGTAAGTCCCATTTTTATGAGCTTGGTGTTCTAAATGTTCTAAGTTTATCCATTTATGAAACTATCTTGTTCACTAGGGACTACCTCCTGAAAACAGGCAAACTGCGACAGAACAAAAATGTACACAACTATAGTACCAGAGGGGAATCAAATATACATCAAAAATATCACAGAACAACCACCTATCAGAGGAGTATAATTAACATTGGTGTAATACGACACAATAAGATAACAGAGGAAATAAAAAATACTACTCGTCCAATATGTAAAGCTAAACTAAAGGCATTTCTAATAAAGCACTATTTCTATTCTGTCAGAGAATTAATTGTAATAGGTACCTAATTTTAATTTGCCTACTATTTTGCAAATACTATGTATCATGGTAACTTATCTTTGACCTGCCCAATATCAATTGTACAATTTGTGCTATATGATAAAACTGGACCAATAAAAAATCAGATCAAATCAAATCAAGTTGATACTGTGGCGCATAGGCACAACATAATTTATAGTTCATGCATAAACGAAGAACTTTGAAAAACAAATATTAAAGTAAATGAACTGTGCTTGTAATATTAAAACAGTGCTGTAGTGGACATAAGTAATTCACACTGTAACTACACACTAAACACATCATGGATTTAAACTATGAAGGAAAATAATTACAGAAAGACCTGAATATGAAACAAATGGTTTGAATACTGCACTGATAAAATCACACAAGAAATCAGAGTAATTCTCCTTTGGTCACTTTGATGAATATAAGATATGGGCTATAGTGAGGAAAGTAAAATGAACAAGAAAAAAAATGCAACACTACTGGTGATCTGAATTTCATCTAAATATACATGAAGCTGTAAATATGACACACAACTACCAAGATGTGAATGAATCTGATCTAAAAATTTATGACCATAATGTAAAGTCCTTGCATAGTAAGATCAATGTAATTAACAGCCATCAAACAGATCTCAGTAATATGCATTTATGAGCACTGTCTTAGCCCAGAATTAATTAAATACACAAAAATAACTGAATCCATTTTGTATTTCTGTAATTATGGAATAATCAGGGTTGGGTAGCAATTTACATAAAGAAAATGTAGATCTTACTATCCTATCTGGTTTAACTTGAATGAATGTTGAAAAGGACTGTGAGGATGCAGCTATAAAAATTACTAGGTTCCGTTTCATAATTGCTGCAGTTTACTGTTCACAATCTGGTATTTTTGCGATTTTCTTAAATAAATTGGATTATTACTAAAGGAAGTATGAAATAGGAGATAATTTTGGAGACTTCTAATTGATTTTCTTACAAAAAGTAGAAACACAGAGGTCTTTTTGAACCATGCTACATACTACAATGTAGAGGCTGAAGTAATTGCTGCTACCCAAATAACAAACACTTGCAAAACAGCTTTAGATTAGTTTCTGATCAAGATGAGTTTACACAGAACTTCACCAAAAAAATTTTATTGCAGGTTTTGGTGACTAACTAATTCAAATAGTGATCTTGAAAGGAAAAGGCATTATTGGGAACAACATGCCTTTATGAAACACATATACATAGACGCTGTAGTCAGGATAGCCTGAATTACTTCAACAGGTTACTAATGAAAGAAAACTGACTATATATTTATGGAATCAATGACATAAATGAAAAATTAAACACCTTCAATGATATATTAAAAAATTACCTTCAAATTGCAGTTCCAAGAGAACTGTAACCTTAGGACACAATTCTAGAATAAACAGTTGCATCACAAGCGAAATAGGGTTGTCACTGATGAGAATACTAGATAAAATTTGTATTCCAAAATATTAAGAAAAGTATGAAGGGTGCCAAAAATAATGCATAATAATAAATAATACATTTATGGTTCAACAAAGTGAAGGCCATGTGGAGTGTTATAAAAAAAGAAACTGGTGAAAACAAAGCATCATGTGAAAATATAACACTAAAAAGTGGCAAGCCCCCTAGAAGTAGCCATCACATTTAACTACTTTTTTATAGATGTTGCACAGAATATGATAAAATAAAATGTGAATAAGGACACTCTATCTAATAAATATAAAATAAACACATGTAGTAATGTGTCAGTGCACATCAGCACCATCACACAAGGTGAAGAGCAAAGGCAATGAAAGATCTAAAACACCAATGCTATAGGCATTGCTGGTGTCCCTGCAACAATCTTAAAAAAGAGTAATCTAAACATAGTTGAACTACGTACACATTCATGTGACAGCTCACATCAAGCAGGCAGTTTCCTCAATGTACTGACAATATCCAAATAAAATCAATACATAAAAAAGGTGGGAGGGATTATGAAAATAACTACAGACCCATCACAATTTCCTCCTGCACTTCAAAAATCTTAGAAAAAGTTATGTGTGACAATAATCTGGAATCTCAATAATAACTGCTACTTATGCATTCATTAATTGCATACTAATCTAGACAGACAAGAAAAAGATTGAACATGAGCATTTACTGATTTATTGAAAGGTTTTGACATGATGGATCACAATATTCTCTTATCAAAGCTTGAAACATATAACATTCAAGGTCTACCCAACTGTTGCATCAGTACCTTCTTGAGCAGATATAAGCAAGAAGTATACGGCACACTAATTTGAAGCTTAAAACAGTTTCTAAACACTTGTCAGGTTATAATCTAATTAAATTTGGTGTATCCCAAGGTCACCAATGGGCCGAATTCTGTTTCGTTGTAAGCTGATGATCTATGCTTAAATGTGGATGCCCATAAGCAATCATATTTGCAGATGATGTCACAATTATATTATGAGGGGAAAATAAGGAAAATTTACATCAATCAATAAACACTATCACAAAACTATTTATCAACTGAACACGGAATAACCACTTTTTAATAAATGGTAAAAAAACTATAACACTGAATTTTCACAATGCTCTGAACTAAGGTAGGTGTGTGTGTGTGTGTGTGTGTGTGTGTGTGTGTGTGTGTGTGTAATAAGCATATAGAATACATGAACATGAAATTGAACAAGATGTGCTACCTTCTTTGCTCACTACATTCCTGTTCCCGAATCCCTGTTCTGTACCAAAGTAAGCAATTTTAGATCTTCATGAAGACTATTCTTATTTCTAGTACTTATTTCACGAACAGAAATGTTGGTTTGAAAGAGAGATATAGTTTTAATAAAAAATTTCATTAAGGCATAAATACTTTGGGAAGCAGTGGTTAGCATCCCTGGTGCCATAAACAGACCTCTGCAGAATGGTCTTGAGTTCATACCCCAAATGATTTTTTATCAAACACTTTTGGAATCAGAAAACTTAAGCTTGATTTGATGAGTTATACCAAAACAGTAATTCCATATGATCTTATGTAATGAAAGCAAGCATTAATGTTGACTAATAGGTGTCCAGATACTTTTGGCCCGATTGTGTATACAACAATCAGAATAAGTTTATTTAGCAGATAACACTAGTATTGCAATCAGTTCAAACATACATACAGCAACAAAAGAAATGGTGAATAATGTCCTAAATATATTAATGTGAGGTTTTCTGGAAATATTCTCAATTTCAAAAAGACACAACGTTTTCAGTTCTGCACATACAGATGTCCTGCACTGATGATAAATGCAGCACATGGTAAGGAAATAATAACTAGGATGGAGACATCAAAATTTTTAGGAATGCACATTGATGAGAAACTGAAAAAAGAAGACCTTTTTGAACTCTTGAAACAACTTATCTCAGCCATGTTTGCTTTCTGAATCATTGCATATCTTGGGGAGAGACAAATCAGTTAGCTAACATATTTTGCATGTTTTCATTCAATAATGACGTACTGAATAATGTTCTCGGGAAAAATCTTTAAAAATGGAAGTTTTTATGGCTGAAAAATGTGGGGTAAGAATAATGTGATGCTCACCCACAATCACCTTGTAGATCTCTGTTTAAGGAGCTAAGCATTTACACTACTGATTCACAGCATATTTATTCCCTAATGAAGTCTGTTGTAAATAGCCCACAACATTTCAAAAGGAACAATGATGCACACAATTACAATACCAAAAGAAATAAAGAATGACACCCATTATTCCACATTATGGGTGTCTTTACCGCAAACAGGGGTCCACAATGCTGGCACAAAAAAGTTTTGATCACCTACCCAACAATACTAAATGCCTAACACAAAGTGAAGTTAAATTTGAAAACAAACTGAAATAGTTTCTCCTTAACAACACTTTCTACTTCATAGAAGAATTTCAGAATTTCTACTAACCTAATTTCTAAAAGGTGCTGAGTAATAACTGATAATTCATTTCTGTATTTTGTTTTTAAGGAATGCCACTTGTAAAACATCAGCAGATAGCAATACTTACATAAGAATGTAAAATATTACGTCTACATCATTACAATTAACTGTACAATTGATCCATGGACCATAAGACTGACTAACCAACTAACTACAGTAATTAATTAACTAAGTAACAAAGAGACAGTTACTCAGCCATGAGGACCCTCCTACCTGTCTCTGATGATACAATATCCATCTCTTTTATTTACAGACAGGATACAGCCTGATTACGAAGAACTTTCTGTTTAGGTGTGGGGACTTCCCAATGTACTGTGCTGTGCTTGTGATGTACAGATTTATGTACACCATATTACGGTATATTAATAATTTTTACTTATGGACCGTGTGACAGCAACTGAATAAAACACAATTTTAGTGCCACACGTGTTTCGCCTTTATTTTCTGCAAGGCATCATCAGTGGCAGGTTGCGTGGACAATTTCCTACATATTACGCTCCTGTTGCATTTTTGGTGTTGTTCTTCTTCTTATGAACGCCAATTTGCGGTTTTTTTCCTCATTCCACAACACTATGGACTGAACGCTTATTTTAAAGCAATGTTTTTTCAGTTGCTGTCAGACGGTCCATAAGTAAAAATTATTAATATACCGTAATATTACACGCAACTGAGGAAGACAGGACTATAAAAGTTGAAGATGTTATGTACACCATATTTGAATGGGCCATGTTTTAAATAAGATAAGATGACAAATGGTCTGACCTCTAATTTAACAGAGGGGTAGGAGGAGGAGGAGGAGGAGGAGGAGAATGCAATATGACTTAAGATTTAGTGAACTGTCCTGTTACTTCCTTACATTAATAGTGAGTTGATTTTCATGTGCTAATAGGACAGTTGTCTCACCTAAACATTTTGTACATATGAAGCAGCCACAGCTTCTTGAACTGTTATTTTAGCCTTCACTTTATTACCACTCTATTCAGATTTTCAGCAGGTTTTAGACAGGATGCTGTTTACAGTTTGGTTCAAAAATGGTTCAAATGGCTCTGAGCACTATGGGACTTAACTTCTGAGATCATCAGTCCCCTAGAACTTAGAACTACTTAAACCTAACTAACCTAAGGTCATCACACACATCCATGCCCGAGGCAGGAATCGAACCTGCGACCATAGCGGTCGCGTGGTTCCAGACTGTAGCGCCTAGAACCGCTCGGCCACCCCGGCCGGTACAGTTTGGTGTTGGAGTGTGATTCTGTGGATTAAAGTGAGCAGAAACGGTAGAGAGAGTGTAGTTTTAAATGAGTTTGTATGTTATGCCATTTTCAGTTTCATATAAAGTGTACCTCATAAAGAATGCAACTTTTAAAATGTCCACCTTTTCTGTTCTAGTAAGTCAGCAACACTGAATGCTGCATGATTTTCATCTGTTTTCTTTGTGGAGCACCTGATGATGGAATGTAGTATTGTGACAGGGGAAACTTATTACAAATATTTTGAATATTGTGCCGAGACTGTTTGTAAACATTGTCGAATGTTTCATCAACAAAATGCATCCAATAAGTTGACTGTAATGAGACAGATCAGTAAATTAAAAAAAAAAAAAAAAATAAAATAAAATAAAATAATTAAAAAAAATTTTTTTAAAAAAACTCTGGACATCCTTGTGTTAGTTGTTCTGTAGTAAACATCACAAATTGGATATTCCCAGATCCAGTATGCAACAGATTCTGCAAGGAAATCTGACCCTTTGGTCCTATAAAATCTGACTGTCACAAGAACTGAGGAAAAAGAAACATGAAGCGTGCCGAGCATTTGCCTGTTTGGTGCTTGTAAAACAAAGAGCAGCCAATAATTTCATGAAGAAAATAATGTTAACTGATGAGGTGCACTTCCTGTTGAATGTATTTGTTAAAAAGTATAATTGTAGGATCTGTAGCACAGAAAGCCATTGAGTGATTATAGGGAATACACTACATTCATTATGAGTGACTGTGTGGTGTTGCATTTGAGCTGAGAGCTTATTTGGGTTGTACTTCTTCGAAAATGGCACCAGAAATGCATTAAGAGTGGACAGCAGATGATACCACAATATATTAAGTGAGTTTTTGTGGTCTGAATTGGATTGTGTGAATGCTGAACCAATTTGGTTTCAATAAGATGGCACAAACTGTCACACATCATTTGTGGGAATGGACTTGTTACGAGAGGGGTTCCCTGGTTGGGTGGTTTCTTGCAATGATGATATGAACTAGTTACTGTGAACTTGCGATATGACACTATGAAATTTTTTTCTGTGGGCGTGTTTGAAGCTGCATATGTATGTCAACAAACTACTATCACTTCCAAGCTCAAGGCCATGATTCAGCTAATAGTTTCAGAGTAGTGCTGCAAGTATGCCAAAAAGTTATTATGCTCCTAAAAGTTGTGTTCTTAGTGGGACTCTCTTCATTTGAGCCACCCTTGAAAAGTTTTAGCGAGGATTCCGTTAAACCTCGACAGCGGCTGCCCTAATATCAACAACCCCCCCCCCCCCCCCCCTCCCTCATGATATGAAACTATGAAACTACTAAGAAAAATTGGTAATTTTGTACTTTTCTTCCACTGAATACTACTAGCACATATTTTGAAATACAACACATATTTCCCAATTCATAAATGGATCTCCCAAGAGGAAAAGATAGGAAAAGTGCTACAGCCCAGTGTCAGCAGACACACAAATGAAAAAGGGAAGAAAAATGTCGGCTGTGGGAAGGGTGAAGCAAGGAAACACATTCAGTAGTCCATGTCAAGAACAGATGGCAGGGGGGTACGAGATGGTGAGCAACAATGAAATGCTAACAGCAGATGATATTTGAAAACCTGAGAACATAGAAGTGCAACAGAAACAGTCAGTATGATTGTGATAAGGAGACTGGGTGAAGAAGAAATGAGGCATTTGACAGTGTGAATCACAGTATTCTCCCAGATAAATAAGTTTTATGGGATTGATGGTATAGCCGACCAATGGATGTCATATCTAACCACAAGAATGAAGAAAGTTGCATGTTATTATGCACCTGAAAGTAATTCAACGAATGGAGTCCGGTGACATTACTCTGGCTAGGGAGAAATCACATATGGGGTTCCCCAAAGCTCAATCTTACGTCCACTACTGTTCCTCATACCGCACCGTGGCAAGAACAGTGATGCAGCTCAAAACTGCAATACTTGAGAAAACTTGACTTAAAGAATTAATTCTATAAAACTTATACTGAAATAGTATGATGAGCTTCATTTGAATTTCAAGTAAGTATTGTTGGCAGTGAGTTCCATTATATTTTTCATGCATGTTGGGACGCTCCACTCGTATGTATTTTTCCAGTGACATAAACTAAATATGCCATTTTTTGACCTGTGTCACTTTTCTTGCTGGGGTGTGCTACATGTAAACAATCTTCTGTCTAATATACAACAAGCAGAATTAGTTCTTTCTGCAGATGACACTCCTGCTGTAATCAACCCAAGCATACATACAGAAACTGAAGAAATGGCACAGAAGAAGTGGCAAATTATGTTCTTAAAAGTGTCACTGATTGATTTTCTGCAAATAGTATCATTCTCAATTTTAAAAAGACACAACATATTCGATTCTGCACATCTAGGGGCACTTCACCAATGATAAGTGTAACACATAGTTGGGAAATAATAAAGAGGGTGGAAACTTCAAAATTTTTAGGTGTCACATTGATGAGAACGGAAACTGGAAAAAGCACGTTTTGGAACTCCTAAAACAACTTCGTTCTGCTACATTTGCACTTAGAGTCACTGCAAATCTTGGGGTGAAACAAATCAGTATGTTGATATATTTTGCATATTTTTATTCAATAATGTCATATGGAATAGTGTTCTGGGATAATTCATCTATAAGAAATAAAGTCGTCATGACTCAGGAATGTACTGTAAGATTACTATGTGGTTCACACTCACAATCATTTTGTACACATCTGTTTAAAGAGTTGGGCATTCTGACTACTGCTTCACAGTATGTTAACTCCTTCATACAGTGCATTGTAATGAATCAATTGCAGTTCAAAAACAACAATGATGAACATAATTGCAGTGCCAGAAGAAAAAATGACATTCATTACTCCATGTTACGGTTGTCTTTAACACAAAAATGAGTGCACAATGCTGCAACAAAAATTCCTGATAGCTTACCCAGTGATATAAAATGTATGACAGAGAGCGAAGTAAAATTTGAAAACAAACTGAAAAAAAGTTCCTTGATAACTCCTGTTCTAAACATGCATTTCTATTATTGTAATGTATAAAAGGTGGTGGGTAGGAAGTACTAATTCCCATCTGTATATTTAATAATAATAAACAACAAAAAACTTATAATGGTCAGCATATAGCAATATTTACAAATTAATTTGTAATTTGAATGTAAAACGACTCATTCCACATCATTACCATCAATTATGCAAGAGAGCCATATAACACGAAACTAACTAAATATCTAACAGTTCCTGTGTGTTCAATAACATCATCTTGTGCAGACTAATACTACTTTTATGACTGCATCTACACCTATACACCTTAAGGTGTGGATTTTGGTATCACTATCTTCCTGCCCTTCCCTGTTACATTTACGAATGGTGCATTGCCAGTAAACCTCTGATATCAGCTCTGATTTTTCTGATTTTCTTGTCATGGTCATATTTTGAGAACATGTGAAGAAGCAGTACGTTGAAGACTCTTCTCAGAACATAAGTACTCAGAATTTCGGCAATAAACCTCTCTGTAATGCACAACATCTATATTGTGGCATCTGCCATTGGAGTTGGTTGAACATCTCTGTAGCACTGCTACAGCAACTAAATAGTCCCATGACAAAATGTGCAGCTCTTTGTTGGATCTCCTCTGTCTCTTAATTAATCCAACTTCATAAGGATGCCAAACTGATGGGCAGTACTCAAGAATTGGTCAAGAAGTATTTTCTGAGCCACTTCTTTTGTGGATGAATTACTTTACCTTACTGTTCCCCCAATCACCATTAACCTGCCGTTTGCCTTTCCTACAAATTGTTGTATGTGGTCATTCCACATTGTTCACTAAACAACAGTGTGGAACTATATGGAATATCTTCTGGAAGTCAAGAAATCTGGCATTAGCCTGGGCAGTGTTGTCTATAGTGCTTTTGATCCCGTAGACAAACAACACAGATGAGTTTCACAAGACCTCTACAAGTAGAATTCATACTGATCTATGTGGAGGACGTTTTTGTTCTTCCAAATGTATATACACAAAACATGTCCCACAATTCTACAATAGATTTACATTGGCAATGTGGAGGTATGATTATGTGCATCCATCGGACTTCACTTCTTGAAATAGGAATAACCTGCAGTTTTTCCAGTTGTTAGATGTACCCTTTGTTGCTCGACCAACCTATGATAAACTACATCTGTCAGGGAAGGAGGTTGTTTTGATAATATCTGTAGTTCCTCACAGGCATATCTACAATGTGGAGCAGTTTCAGTTGATTCACTGTTCTAGGATCACTTATCTCAATATCTGCCATTTCAGTGTTTCAACTGAAAGAAAGAATGACATTACAATCTTCTGCAGTGAAACATTTTCAAAAGGCTGAGTTAAGTAATTTTGTCCTTTGTCTGTCATCTTCTGTTTCAGTGGCCATACAGTCACTGAAGGACTGAATACAAATTTCAGTGCAAACCCTGTCTTTATGTTAGACTATTCCTTCTTAGGAGACTACAAGTGGGTATTATAGACCATGAGCAGGGAAGAAGCAACAGAGAAGGTGAACAAACGGGTACATGAATATTTTCTCTCCATTTAGCATAACGTGTTCAGCTTGAGGGTATCCCGATTTTTATACCCAATAAGTTAATTACATTTTAAATGTCAGGCATTGAATTTCATTGCATACTTTGAATGTCACAATCATTTAATAAACTAGGTTTATTTTTTTATTTTCACAGCTAGACTGCAAGTACAACACTAAAAAAATTTCAGTAACTGTTTCTTACCTCCGTGGAAGGATTAACACTGAGGCTTAACAGGCTTGAATCTGTGATACTGGACAGTACTGTTTCCATTAACTGATCCGTACCAACACATTTACTATCCTTATCACTTACAGTTCCTTGAGATGGTGCCACAACTTCAGCAAGAACTTCAGCAAATTCATGTGGAATTCTCTTGGCTGGAATGATATATAGTAGCAATGATTATTAAATAGCTTATCAGCTGAAAAAAGCGAATAAGAAATTAGAAACTACAATTTTTTGAAACAAAATTTGTCAACCAACAAGTAGAATATGTATCTCAGATGCAAACAGTAAGAACTATGACTGTAAAAACAATGAAAAGGAGGAGAATGGAACAAAAATATAATAAGTCAAGCCCCAAGCTCCTTAGTTGAGATACAAAGAAACCAACATTTGCAGAATATGAAGATAAAGGACAACCTGAATGTGGAATACTCAGAATACAAGTGGAGTATTATACATAAGAAATGATCATAAGGCAATTCAAAACTATAGCACTTGACTTTTAATGCACAATTTCGGCACAATGATGACAGTGTACCTTGACAAACTCAGATTTAATGTCAAGTCCATTCTACATTATTAAAATGTAATGTTAATATACTTACATTTGCATGTAAAAAGCATAAAATACAGAGATATCTAAAAAAAACATACAATCCAACAAACAGCACTCCAGAAAAACAAGTTTTGCCGGAAAACTGGATTTTGGAAGCTACAGACACCACAGAAGTGAGAGAGATGAATACATTCTCATAAAAATACCAAATTAAAAGTTGCTATCATTTATTACTGAAATTGCTCTGAACTTGATAATGAAAACATGACATATCTAAAACTGATAAATAATTATCAAACAACAGTGTTTTAAAGAAATGAACACACTTAATGCTGAAACCATGAAAATTGAGAAAATTAAAAATTATTTTTGCATTTTGAATTACAAGTGCCAAACAGGAAAGAACTTTGCATTCAGTGGTGAAGTTTAGTTGAATAATGTATTAAAGCATGCAGACTTATAAACCAGACTAAAAAGGATACAGAGATTTATTATTTAAATATAAATATTTCAGAGAGACTTGTCCATCTTGCTGTAAGTCTGGTAACTTGTTTGCAGAGGAGTGATTGGGTGTGGTGGGAGAACCACCTGCACAGCAGATGCACAATATGGCCAAAGGTACAGCAGGAAAAACATGTTACAAACACAACACTTCTCACCAGCTATTTTTGAAACATTTATTAGGGCTAATAACACATGGTTTGTTTAACATTGTGAGACCTGAAGTTTCTCCTGGGGATGCAGTGAGGTGACACTGTCGACAACCGCCAATAGGTGTACACGCTGTAATTTTCAAGGCAGTTTTGCATTGAAAAATACAAGGCGTGCATCTGTCGAAATATCAGCAATTGTCAATTATGTCAACCCAGATGTATTCATTTTTACGTGTAAAGATTTGACGGTCCAACAGTATGTTTAAGGTATATCCATTTGGTAGTCCGTGCTTTCACTTAAAACACACAACCTCTGATTATGGGTTTTTAAGTATACTGTCAATGCCCTACCTCTCGCATCACAGGGATGCTATCTAAACCTTATCACAAACTTCCTCCCAGTTTGTCTGATATAAATTTCATCATAGTCATTATAGTTTAGTTTGCACACTCCTGAGCCATTGTATTTGTTCCATTTCTCCTGTTATCTACTTCTTAAGTTAGCTCTGATTTGAAAACCTCTACTGATGTTGACTTTCCTGAAGATATAAACAATTCAGAGTTCTTATCATTAAATATTACTGCTGCATATCTCCCATTGTCCTTATGTACTATATGATAAAAAGTATCTGGATGCCCTATGTAATGCAGAATTGACCACTAGATATCAAGCAAGGTGGATACCCCAGTACAAAAAGAGGTGGGGTGTATTGTATTGTCACTACAGAAGCAGTAACAGCAGAATGGATCTGTCAGAAGACCTAAGTGACTTTGAACATGGACTGGTCATTGGATATCACCTGAGTAACAAATCCATCATGGAATTTCAACTGTTCTAAAGCTGCCCAGGTTGTTTGTTAGTGATGGATTATGAAGTGGAACTGAGAAGGAACAATCACAGCTAAAGCAAGACCAGGCAGACCTCATGTACTGATGGACAGGGGATGTCAAACACTGCAGAGGGTGGTCGGAAAAAACACACACACACACACACTCACACACACACACACACACACACACACACACACACACACACACACACACGAAATCAATAGAAGGAATCACTCGTAAGTTCCAAAGTGCTCCCAGCAGTTCCACCAGGACCATGACTGTATGATGGGAGTTAAAAAGAAAGGTATACAATGGTCAAGCAGCTCCTCATGAGCCATACATTTCTGTAATCAGTGCTACTTGATACTTGAGATGGTGTAAAGAATGATGCCACTGGACAATGAATGACTGAAAATAAGTGTTTTGGAGTGATGAAATGCTATATCTTGTGGCAAACCAATGGAAGGGTTTGGGTTTGGCAAATGCCTGGAGAAAATTGTATGGCATCAGGTGCAGTGCCAATGGTGAAGTATGGAGGAGGTGATGTTATAGTACAGGGGTGTTCTTCATGGTTAGGATCTGATCCTCTGATTATGCCAAAGAAAACATTAAATGTCGAAGGTTATGAACACATTTTACAGCATTTGGTTCTGCGTAGAGTAGAGGACTAGTCTGGAATTGTTGATTGTTTCTATCAGAACAACAATTCACTCTGTTATAAAGCAACATCTATGAAGTAATGGTTTGTGGATGATGACATTCCCAAAATGGACTAGCCTGCACAACATCCATCATCGCTACTTTCTCTGGTTTTGATGCTTAAAGAAGAATTGGCTTCCATTGCTCCAAATATTCAGATAGCTCACAGAAAGTGTCCCAGCAGAGTTCAAACTGTCATAAAGGTGAAGGGTGGACATAATACATTATTAATGTCCACTAACAGGTGCCCGGATATTTTCAATCAGATAGTGTACACCAGTGGTCAAGTACCTTTTCTAAACTAAATTTCCTGATACATGTTGGCGATTTCACTACTTCCGTATCCATCTGCACTCATTATCTGCATAATTATCTGAATTTCTTTCTGAATCTCATCCTCACCCAACAGTAATTCCCAGATTTTGATTAGTGTGAATCTGAAGAAGGTGTACCTACATCTTCTGGGATGACATGAGTTTGCATTTATGATCACATCAGTGTAAACTGTTTTTGTGTGTACATTTACTTTATGCTTCCCATTATTACTGGTAATTACAATGATCACAAGGTTTAGTCTTTCTCTTTTTCAAGCTCTACCTTAAAGTTAATTTAGGGAACATGGACTCATCTATTTAGCCACTTTCCATGTTTCACTGTCTTTACCTCCGTTAACAACATAATACTGTTCACATATGTTCCATAATAAACAACTTTCTTTTCTATGTCATAGTTTGCTTCCTTCCTTTTCAGTTTCCTATACCAGTATGTCTTTTATTTATTATGATGGGTTCGCCTCTCCCAAAAGCATTTTACAGCTACTGTCAGCTGTCTCCCCCCCCCCCCCTGCCCCCCCCCCCCCCCCCACTAGGCATGGGCCTAGGGGCAGCACCTTAAAGGCGAGGGGGGCAGCATTTTTTGCTCTGTACTCATTTTAACCTTTTACGTTTTAAAATAATTGCGCTTACATGTGACAAAAAATTTTGATAATGTTAAACAACTTGCTAGTTTAAATAACACAATTCGACAATACAAGCTTGGAAATATACATAGTTTACTTGGTGACTGAATGGCAATTTAACATTGGGTTTCTATCTGGTATCATCTTCAGGATTGTTCAAAATATTTTGAAGTAAGCTGTCAGGACGGAAATCTACAATACACTGTTTGAAACATTATTCTGAGAATGTTGTCAGCTTCTACTTAACCCTACCATATTTTCCCCGGGAAAATACTGGGCCCCCTGAAAATCTGTGAGATAAATTAACCAGCAGTTTCTTAAATACTGTAATGTGTGGGCCTCAGTATGTAAAACCTGACTCTACTTAAATTTCTTGTAGAAATTACAGGGAAGTATCAAGTCAACGCTCCATTACTGTAATTAATGTGAAAGCTCTGTTGTCTTCAATATCTGAGCTTTGATTTAATGACACCTATTTAACAAAACATGTTGATACTGGGAATGTTGTACATTTTTAAACACATGTTTATATGAAAAAAACATAAGCAGAATATCTAATAATGTGTGGAATACACTTCACAACAGTTTAAAAATTTAATTTAATTTATTTACTTAGTTACTTTTTTGGCAAAAAAGAAGAAGAAACCAACTTTTGTTTGTCTCATTTATTGTGCTGCAGCCTGCACAATATCAAAGTTCCCACTCTGTGCAATCAAATAATACATGGCATTGCAAATTTCATATTAAAGTTTTTTTTTTTTTTCAAGGAAAGGTTTTTTTACTTTATGTTGGAAAAAAGGTGCAGTTGTGTGTAGACATACCAGCAGTGTTCACACAAATGACAACACACCACATCAACTGCCAACAAGACTACTTAAACTTTGTAGTCTGTCTTCTCTGCCCACAGAAATGGCTAAAATGTTATAAGAATAAGTGGGATAAAAGTCAATCCAGCACACCTCACTGCAAGAAATTGCAAAAATTATTTGCTTTTTAAATTAGAAAGACAGTGTCAAGGATATTCAGAACATATTTGCGTCCCAGCTTAAAGTTCGGTGACGCAGGAAACAAAAGCCAAAAACAGGACTGTGCAGTTTTCTTTACGAGATGAATTCCAGCTGACAGGTGTGCTTCTACTGTTCACTGACAACAGAGAAATAGGTGACAATAAAATTAAATTATTCTGCATTGTCGTTCTTTCATAGCACAGTTACGTCGAGTAATTCGAGTTGGTCAGTTCATCGCTCCATGTTTACAGGAAAAATCTTTGTGCTCATGAACCATGTTTAAAGTAAAAAGCTTTGTGCCCATGTGCGGTGTAGTACGACGAACTGGATACAGTCTTTCTTTCTTTCTTTCCTTTTACAATTTTTTTTCTTTTGTTTTGACTGTTGATGGACAATTTTGTAAATGCCATAACATGAATAACAGTGAAAAAAAGCAAACGTGAAAAATTAAGGGGGGGGGGGGGGGCGGCATTTTGGAAATCATTGAAGGAAAGGCAAGAACGAGACGCCAATGTTCTAAAAACGCTTGGAACAGTACATAAATTTTTCGCAAAAAATTTGCTGGTTCGACTTCAAGTTCAAGTAGTAATGGTATGGATGATATTTCTGGCACTGCAGCTTTTGTAAAAGAAGTAAATACAGATGAAACAAAAGTTAAAAATGAAGAAAAGCAAATTGTTCCTGATTTCGAGTTTTACGAAAAACTAAATGTCGAGTCAGATGTTACAAAAAGAAATAACCTCGCTAGTGATGATCCTGCAGAATGGTGTGTCAATGAATCGACAATCAACATTCTCTTACAACGTGGCATTAATCAAAAATGTAATGGTGATTTTTTTAATCCAAGAATATCAATAGGCAATAAAACCAGATATTTGAACAAAAATGTATTTTACCGTAAACTTTTAAATGATGAATCAACTTCGCATGATTTTCTAGTATACTTCTGTAGCACCAGTGCTGTTTTTTGTGCACCATGTAAATTGTTTGGAGATAAGGCCGCGATTGCTACTAATGGTCTTGCAGATTGGAAAAATATTTCTAATGTTTTATCTCATCATGAGAACTCACTTGAACATCATGAGAACTCACTTGAACACAAAAATTCTGAGTTATCACTTTTAACAAGAAAAAAGTCACTTGGAACAATAGATAACCATTTTGAGTCATATGTTGTGACAGAAAAAAATGTACTGGTGCAGTGTGTTGAAAAGGATGTTTGCAGTAGTGAAGAAGCTAACAAGTCATGGACTTCCCCTACATGGACACGTTGAAAGATTCCGTTCATTACATAATGGTCAATTTATGATGTCTCTTGAACTTACAGCTGAGTTTGATCCTTTTCTCGCAAAGTACACTGTATGATATGGAAATCCAGGCCAAGAACACACAAAGTTGTCTTTCTTCAACAATCTGTGATGAAATAATAGAGCTTCTTTCTGAACGAATAAAAAGAATTATCATAAATGAAATAAAACAAGCCAAATATTTCCCTGCGATAGTAGATTCTACTGTGGACATTTCACATGTTGATCAATTATCTTTCATATTAAGATATGTGAATGAGAATGGTGAACCTGTTGAACGTTTCCTTCTGTTTTTACCAAGCCCAGGAAACAAGTCCAAAAACTTAGCTGAGGTCGTACTAAAAGTCCTGTCTACAAATTCCATTGATATTACTGACTGTAGAGGCCAGTCATATGACAATGCAAGCAATATGTCAGGAACCTACACTGGTTTGCAGGCCCACATTAATGAACGAAATCCGAAAGCGCATCATGTGCCTTGTGCAGCACACTCTTTGAATCTAGTTGGCACTAGTGCGGTCTGAGGTGTCTGCTTCTACACAGCATTGGGATAAACTACTTTCTTTCATGAAACCAGGAAGCAAAACAGCAAAAAGTTTATCAAAAACACTTTGGTCAGAAAGAGAGGAAGTGTGTGTACATCTATATGAAAACTGGGAGGGTGTTACCAATGCCCTCACACATATTGCCAATAATATGTTTGAAAAACCACTTGCATGAAATGAGGCTTTAGCTTTATTGAGTCAACTCAGCAGACTAGAAATGGTATTCATGATGACAGTTTGCAAGGACATACTCCACAGATTTAATAGTGTAAATCAGAAATTGCAAAGTATAAATATTGATACTAAAATAGTGCATGAATTATATGAATCACTTGTAGGATTTATTGCATCTATTCGTGGCATATTCGACTATTATGAAAATAAATCCATGGAGATTGTGACTGATATAGACTATGAATGCACCTATAAAAGATTACGAAAATGCAAACTTCATGATGACAAAGAAGCAGACTCTGAAGAAGTTTTTCTGACTAGAAGGGAAAAATTTAGAGTTGAAGCATTTCTACCAGTACTCAACAAGTTGTATGCCGAATTAGTGAGGAGGAAGGAAAGCTATAGAACACTGTTTGACTCCTTCATGGTTTTCAGTAACCTTAAGAACAGTTCACCAGACAATACTGCTGAATATGCAGCAAAACTCCAAGCGTCATATGACACAGATTTAGATCCTTTCTTCCCTAGTGAATGTGTACATTTTGCGGAACTTTTGAAATCTTCTGAATTAGTGATATACCAGTCGAAATGAGTAAATTTTTACGAAAAGAGAGGTTAAAGTCTGTGTTTCCAAATGTTGAAATTGCTCTTAGAATATTTCTATGTATGACACAAATTGTTCAGCAGATCACACGTTAAAGGCTCTTAAAAGACTGAAATCATACCTACGTTCTACGTTGTCTCAGGAGAGATTGAACGCCTTGTCCATTCTTCACACCGAAGCCGACCTACTACCCGATAACCATCTGAACTACGAAGATAAGATCAATGAGTTTTCTGCCGTAAAACCAGATGCTAATTTTGCTGACTGGTGAGTTTGTTTATTTATTCACATTAGTTTTAAAAATTTAAGATTATAATGTGATTTTTATTATAACTTAGAGCAGTTTCATTGGATTTACAAACTATGTACTACCTGTTTATTTTACAATTGCCGATGGCAGAACGCGGAACTAAACCTCGTTTACTTGCAGTCATGACCAAAGGTGCGCGACAATACTAAACAATACTCGAATGACCCAGGCCGCTCATCACTGAACAGTCACATCATACGGATACTGTAGTATATTTCAACTGATGCGTATTCTTGGCGTCTGCTGAAATGTATAGTTATCGCAGAAATATACATTATCCGAGAGCACGCTGAGATGAAAAAATGTTAATAAATAATGCAGTTCAGTTCTGTTGATAAATACTTAAAAGCTTTGATAATAACATTAGAAAGAGCTATGGTGAGTGCAGTACCTGCAGTACAAAACTGTTCAGCCCTCACATGGATTAAAGGTATTGTGTATACTTATTATGCAGCATCTAGCTCCTCAGACCCTAATGCTTTACACGTTAACTATTAGATTATAAAACAAATTTGATTTTTCCACACTAGTCTGTAAACCTATGTAATAGCAAATTCAGTTCCGTGTTTTTTCATCTGTGTTTAGTTATTAGTTTGTGCACCGAAATCTCTATTTCATTTTCATTTCTTATGCTTTCCTATAGATTCACGCACTAATACCAAACGTGTTTTTTTTTATCTGCTACACATTCAAGTTATTAGATCATAAAACGACAGTTTAATTTTAATTTTGAACGCATCTCTATAAAAGTACGTATTAATTTCTAATGTATGACATGTTTGCATCAATTTTTATATCGTAACACAACTATTTTATTTTCATTTTCAATGATTTCATGTAAAAGAACATATTAAAATTGAATGTAAACAAAAATCCATTGTCTCCTACATGCTCTGCTGAATTTTCAGGCCATAAAAGAAAAGATATTTTCCTTGTGTTCATTTCTGTTGTCTTTTGACAGAAGAATGTGTTAACACATTGCAGTTTTGAGTTTGTTTTATCCACTGCCATACACCAAGTCCCCCCATGAACCATGGACCTTGCCGTTGGTGGGGAGGCTTGCGTGCCTCAGCGATACAGATAGCCGTACCGTAGGTGCAACCACAACGGAGGGGTATCTGTTGAGAGGCCAGACAAACGTGTGGTTCCTGAAGAGGGGCAGCAGCCTTTTCAGTAGTTGCAAGGGCAACAGTCTGGATGATTGACTGATCTGGCCTTGTAACAATAACCAAAACGGCCTTGCTGTGCTGGTACTGCGAACGGCTGAAAGGAAGGGGAAACTACAGCCGTAATTTTTCCCGAGGGCATGCAGCTTTACTGTATGATTACATGATGATGGCGTCCTCTTGGGTAAAATATTCCGGAGGTAAAATAGTCCCCCATTCGGATCTCCGGGCGGGGACTACTCAAGAGGATGTCGTTATCAGGAGAAAGAAAACTGGCATTCTACGGATCGGAGCGTGGAATGTCAGATCCCTTAATCGTGTAGGTAGGTCAGAAAATTTAAAAAAGGAAATGGATAGGTTGAAGTTAGATATAGTGGGAATTAGTGAAGTTCGGTGGCAGGAGGAACAAGACTTCTGGTCAGGTGACTACAGGGTTATAAACACAAAATCAAATAGGGGTAATGCAGGAGTAGGTTTAATAATGAATAGGAAAATAGGAATGCGGGTAAGCTACTACAAACAGCATAGTGAACGCATTATTGTGGCCAAGATAGACATGAAGCCCACACCTACTACAGTAGTACAAGTTTATATGCCAACTAGCTCTGCAGATGACAAAGAAATTGAAGAAATGTATGATGAAATAAAAGAAATTATTCAGATTGTGAAGGGAGACGAAAACTTAATAGTCATGGGTGACTGGAATTCGAGTGTAGGAAAAGGGAGAGAAGGAAACATAGTAGGTGAATATGGATTGGGGGACAGAAATGAAAGAGGAAGCCGCCTGGTGGAATTTTGCACAGAGCACAACATAATCATAACTAACACTTGGTTTAAGAATCATGAAAGAAGGTTGTATACATGGAAGAACCCTGGAGATACTAAAAGGTATCAGATAGATTATATAATGGTAAGACAGAGATTTAGGAACCAGGTTTTAAATTGTAAGACATTTCCAGGGGCAGATGTGGACTCTGACCACAATCTATTGGTTATGACCTGTAGATTAAAACTGAAGAAACTGCAAAAAGGTGGGAATTGAAGGAGATGGGACCTGGATAAACTGAAAGAACCAGAGATTGTACAGAGATTCAGGGAGAGCATAAGGGAGCAATTGACAGGAATGGGGGACATAAATACAGTAGAAGAAGAATGGGTAGCTTTGAGGGATGAAGTAGTGAAGGCAGCAGAGGATCAAGTAGGTAAAAAGACGAGGGCTAGTAGAAATCCTTGGGTAACAGAAGAAATACTGAATTTAATTGATGAAAGGAGAAAATATAAAAATGCAGTAAGTGAAACAGGCAAAAAGGAATACAAACGTCTCAAAAATGAGATCGACAGGAAGTGCAAAATGGCTAAGCAGGGATGGCTAGAGGACAAATGTAAGGATGTAGAGGCCTATCTCACTAGGGGTAAGATAGATACCGCCTACAGGAAAATTAAAGAGACCTTTGGAGATAAGAGAACGACTTGTATGAATATCAAGAGCTCAGATGGAAACCCAGTTCTAAGCAAAGAAGGGAAAGCAGAAAGGTGGAAGGAGTATATAAAGGGTCTATACAAGGGCGATGTACTGGAGGACAATATTATGGAAATGGAAGAGGATGTAGATGAAGATGAAATGGGAGATATGATACTGCGTGAAGAGTTTGACAGAGCACTGAAAGACCTGAGTCGAAACAAGGCCCCCGGAGTAGACAATATTCCATTGGAACTACTGACGGCCGTGGGAGAGCCAGTCCTGACAAAACTCTACCATCTGGTGAGCAAGATGTATGAAACAGGCGAAATACCCTCAGACTTCAAGAAGAATATAATAATTCCAATCCCAAAGAAAGCAGGTGTTGACAGATGTGAAAATTACAGAACTATCAGCTTAATAAGTCACAGCTGCAAAATACTAACACGAATTCTTTACAGACGAATGGAAAAACTAGTAGAAGCCAACCTCGGGGAAGATCAGTTTGGATTCCGTAGAAACACTGGAACACGTGAGGCAATACTGACCTTACGACTTATCTTAGAAGAAAGATTAAGGAAAGGCAAACCTACGTTTCTAGCATTTGTAGACTTAGAGAAAGCTTTTGACAATGTTGACTGGAATACTCTCTTTCAAATTCTAAAGGTGGCAGGGGTAAAATACAGGGAGCGAAATGCTATTTACAATTTGTACAGAAACCAGATGGCAGTTATAAGAGTCGAGGGACATGAAAGGGAAGCAGTGGTTGGGAAGGGAGTAAGACAGGGTTGTAGCCTCTCCCCGATGTTGTTCAATCTGTATATTGAGCAAGCAGTAAAGGAAACAAAAGAAAAATTCGGAGTATGTATTAAAATTCAGGGAGAAGAAATAAAAACTTTGAGGTTCGCCGATGACATTGTAATTCTGTCAGAGACAGCAAAGGACTTGGAAGAGCAGTTGAATGGAATGGACAGTGTCTTGAAAGGAGGATATAAGATGAACATCAACAAAAGCAAAACGGGGATAATGGAATGTAGTCTAATTAAGTCGGGTGATGCTGAGGGAATTAGATTAGGAAATGAGGCACTTAAAGTAGTAAAGGAGTTTTGCTATTTGGGGAGCAAAATAACTGATGATGGTCGAAGTAGAGAGGATATAAAATGTAGACTGGCAATGGCAAGGAAAGCGTTTCTGAAGAAGAGAAATTTGTTAACAACCAGTATTGATTTAAGTGTCAGGAAGTCATTTCTGAAAGTATTCGTATGGAGTGTAGCCATGTATGGAAGTGAAACATGGACGATAAATAGTTTGGACAAGAAGAGAATAGAAGCTTTCGAAATGTGGTGCTACAGAAGAATGCTGAAGATTAGATGGGTAGATCACATAACTAATGAGGAAGTATTGAATAGGATTGGGGAGAAGAGAAGTTTGTGGCACAACTTGACCAGAAGAAGGGATCAGTTGGTAGGACATGTTCTGAGGCATCAAGGGATCACCAATTTAGTATTGTTAGGGCTCTTTCCCATTTCATTCACATGTGGAGCATGGGAGGAATGATTGTTTGAATGTCTATGTGCGTGCTGTAATTATTCTGATCTTGTCCTCATGAGTCCTATGTGAGTGATACATAGGGAGTTGTAGGGTGTTCCTAGATTCATCATTTAAAGCTGGCTCTTGAAACTTTGTTAGAAGCCTTTCTCAGGATGCTTCAAGCCTGCCTTCAAGAGTCAGCCAGTTCAGTTTCTTCACCATCACTGTAACACTCTCCCATGGATCAAACAAACCAGTGACCATTCATGCTGCTCTTTTCTGTATATGTTCAATATCTCCTGTTAGTCCTGTTTTGTACAGGTCGCACACACTTGAGCAGTATTCTAGAATGGGTTGCATAGTGAGTTGTAAGCAGTCTCCTCTCCTTTGTAGACTGACGGCACTTCGCCAACATTCTACCAATAATACGAAGTCTACCACCTGCTTTACACACAACTGAGCCTATGTGATCATTCCATTTCGTATCTCTACAAAGTGTTACTCCCAGATATTTGTATGAGTTGGCTGATTCCAACTACGACTTACTGATATTATAGTCACAGGATACCATGTCTTTTGGTTTTGTAAAGGGCACAGTTTCACATTTCTGAACATTTAAAGCAGGTTGCCAATATGTGCACCACTTTGAAACTTCATCAAGATTTGATTAAATAGTTATGCAGCTTCTTTCAGACAGTACTTCATTATAAATAACTGCATCATTTGTGAAAATATGAGGTTATTATTAATATTGTCCACAAGGTCATTAATATACAACATGAACAGCAAGGGTCCCAATACACTTCTCTGGGACGTACTCGAAGTTACTTCTGCATCCATGATGGCTCTCTCATCAAAGATACCATTCTGTGTACTCAATACAGAAAAAAATTTTACTTGAAACCCCTTATGATTTAACTTTAGACAATAAGCATATATTTGGTACTGAGTCAAATGCTTTTCAAAAATTTAGAAGTACTGAGTAAGAGTCGAGGGGCATGAAAGGGAAGCAGTGATTGGGAAGGGAGTGAGACAGGGTTGTAGCCTCTCCCCGATGTTATTCAATCTGTATATTGAGCAAGCAGTAAAGGAAACAAAAGAAAAATTTGGAGTAGGTATTAAAATCCATGGAGAAGAAATAAAAACTTTGAGGTTCGCCGATGACATTGTAATTCTGTCAGAGACAGCAAGGGACTTGGAAGAGCAGTTGAACAGAATGGACATTGTCTTGAAAGGAGGATATAAGATGAACATCAACAAAAGCAAAACAAGGATAATGGAATGTAGTCGAATTAAGTCGGGTGATGCTGAGGGAATTAGATTAGGAAATGAGGCACTTAAAGTAGTAAAGGATTTTTGCTATTTAGGGAGCAAAATAACTGATGATGGTCGAAGTAGAGAGGATGTAAAATGTAGACTGGCAATGGCAAGGAAAGCGTTTCTGAAGAAGAGAAACATCGAGTATAGATTTAAGTGTCAGGAAGTCGTTTCTGAAAGTATTTATATGGAAGTGAAACATGGACGATAAATAGTTTGGACAAGAAGAGAATAGAAGCTTTTGAAATGTGGTGCTACAGAAGAATGCTGAAGATTAGATGGGTAGATCACATAACTAATGATGAAGTATTGAATAGAATTGGGGAGAAGAGGAGTTTGTGGCACAACTTGACAAAAAGAAGGGACCTGTTAGTAGGACATGTTCTGAGGCATCAAGGGACCACATATTTAGCATTGGAGGGCAGCGTGGAGGGTAAAAAACGTAGAGGGAGACCAAGAGATGAATACACTAAGCAGATTCAGAAGGATGTAGGTTGCAGTAAGTACTGGGAGATGAAAAAGCTTGCACAGGATAGAGTAGCATGGAGAGCTGCATCAAACCAGTCTCAGGACTGAAGACCACAACAACAACACTGCATTCAGCTGGCTACCCCAATCCAAAGCTTTCAGTATGTCGTACAAGAAAAATGCGAGTTGAATTTCACACGGTTGGTGTTTTTGGAATACATTCTGTGCAAGATACTCATTATGTTTTACCTCAGAATATGTTACGAGACTCTGCAACAAGTTGATGTCAAAGATACTGGATGGTAGTTTTGTGTATCACTTCTACTGCCTTTCGTGTAGACAAGTGTGACCTATGCTTTCTTCCAATTACCGGGCATGGCTCTTTGTTTGAGGAATCTACAAAAGATTACTGTTAGAAGAGGCACTAACTCTGTTATAAATTCAATATAGAACCTGATAGAGAGTCCATTGGGCTCTGGAGCTTTGTTCAGTTTTCATGATTTCTGCAGTTTCTCAACACCACTGACACTAATACTGATTTCACTCATCTCTTCAGTGGTATGAGGATTAAATTGGGGGAATTCTCCTGGATTTTCCTCTGTAAAGGAACATTTGGAAACTGAGTTAGGTATTTCAACTTTTCCTTTGCTACCCTCAGTTTCAGTTTCCGCCTCATTCACTAGGGACTGAACACTAACATTGGTGCCAGTAACAGCCTTGGGATTTGTGAAATATCATTTGACAATATTCTGCTACGGTAGTCACTGAAGGCATCACGCATTGCTCTCTTGACAGTCAAACATGTTTCATCAACACCTCTATATCTGTAGTCTTATGCTTTGTTTTACACCTATTATGCATTAGCCGCTGTTCCTTTAGAAGTTTCTTTAGAGTGACTATATACTATGGAAGTTCTGTCCCATTATGAACTGGGTGCATACCTATCTAGTACATGGTCAACTATTATTTTAAACTTGAGCCATAGTTCCTCTGCATACTCCTGACCCATGCTGAAAGTTCAAGCTCCTCACTGAGATATGACACAACTGATTTACTATCTAGTTTAGTGAACATATCTCTCTCTCTCTGCTTGTTTTAGTTGTCCTTTGTACTTTGGCAATCATTATTACCACAAACGCATCATGGTCACTGATATCAGTTTCGATGCAGACACCCTCAAAGACTATTTGTTGCCATCAGATGCAACATATTTTCATCATGAGTGGGATTATTAAATATCTGTTCTAGGTAGTTTTCAGAGAAGGCATTTACTGAAGTTTCACTGTGACAAATACATCACCTCCCTTCCCATTAGCCTATTCTTTTAATATACATTCAAATTATCCCCAAATGTCTCCTCTATAAATTACAGGTTTCAACCAGCTTTCTGTAACTAGTAATTAGTTACACATCACTGATTACACATGATTCAGTTTGTTGCGCATAAGAAACACATGTTGATTTTAAGACTCTGTTTCAATACTTCATGGAAATCATTAGTGTTCTCTACTGTGAAGAACAAACTTTTATACATGTACAATGATAAATGAGGGAATGTTTTTGAAAGTTAATGTCTAATGTGTAAAATAATGACCATACCAATCAATTATTTTATTCCACCAGGATTGCACTTCTACAAAAATGTTAGCAATTTCTGTAGTAATTATATTCTGTTCCAGCACTACATTGAGAATTCTCATGTATTGTAATTTTTCTGGGTGCACAATAACGTTGAACATGGGCAAAACTGAGATGTCGTGCAATGATATAGAAAACATAAAAAACTTTTAAAGAATACTGCATTGCCTGGAAATATTGTGTCATCTATGGGCATTATTGACAATATCCTTGCCAGTCTCTAACATTCTGGTCTCTGGATACCTTTTTGTTCACTGTTCACTGGTGATTTTGTGTTCAAAATGAGTTCAAAACAAGATGAAAGATTATTCTTATTAGAGAGCATCAAAAGGTATAAATCTTTGCTGGCACTGTGGGATGCTACAGTAAATGGGTACAAAAAACAGAAATATTACCCTACAGCCACAAAGGATGATGTTTAACAAATTATTTTATGATGCAAAGTTATGAATAGAAGTAAATACAGTTATTCATTTGTGTACATATGAGGGTTGGACCTTAAATAGTGGCAACTATTTATTCACAACCAATACAAAAAGAGCTGCACATGTTTGCAACTGTTACAGTCCTTCAAAGCAGTCACCAGCGTTATGTAGAACTCGTTGCCAGCAAAGTGGAAAGTGTAGTATACCATTAGCGGAGCCTGTTCTGTTGAGGGTGTGAATGGAGTGGTCTAAATTTATGGTGATCCTCGTGTACGACTGTGATGGTGTTATCCTAATGCATTATGTTCCTCCACAGCAGACTGTCAATGCACAGTATTACTGTTCATTTTTGGAGCATCACCTGCAACCAGCTTTGTGAAAGAAGCGGTGACACTTTCTGAGCAACCCACCCATCATTTTGCACGACAATGCACAGGCGCATACAGCGCAAGCTGTGGCTGCTCTGTTCGGTCGATGGGACTGGGAAGTACTGTACCATCCACCATACTCTCTGGACTTAAGTCCTTGTGACTTCGATTTGATTCCGAAGATGAAGGAACAACTTCGTGGCATTCGCTTCACAACTGTTTCAGAGATTCGACAGGCAGTAGACTGCTCCATTCGCGCCATCAACAGAACAGGCTCTGCTAATGGTATACTATACTTTCCACATTGCTGGCAAGAGGTTCTACACAATCCTGGTGACTACTTTGAAGGACAGTAACAGGTGCAAACAAGTAACTCTTTTGGATGGGTTGTGAATAGATAATTGCACTATTTAACATTACTTACACCAACGTAATCCTTTACTGCACATATTATTGTATAGGTGACAGACTCCTCATCAATATTATGAAGAGGATAGATTCCTTATCACCATGGAGAGGAGATGTTGGGTTCCAGACAGGCACAACAAAGACTTCTACGCATTTAAGTTTTCCGCCAAAAGGCTATCTTTCTAAACACACACACATTCATGCAAGCATAACTCACACACAAATGACCACTGTTTCTTGCCACTTATGCTGGTCTAAGTGGTCAGACACAATGGTCCAGTGTGTGTGGGTTGTGAATGTGTGTGTGTGTGTGTGTGTGTGTGTGTGTGTGTGTGTGTGTGTGTGTGTGTGTGTGTGTGGTTTTTTTTTTTCTTTTTTTACTGGCGCATTACTGGTGCGAAGAGTGCTCGCTGTGTATTTTGGTTTCATGAAATGATCTCTGCAACAACTGCTCAGCATAAATTTTGTATTGAATATGCTAAAGAACCTCCAAGCAGGCTTACAATTTATTCTTGGCACAAGAACATTGTTGAGACTGGTAGTTCACTGCGACACAATAAATCACCAGGTTGCCCACATGTTGATGATTACATCAAACAGTTTAGGGAGAGCTTTGCCTGCAGTCCACCAAAATCAACTCAACATGCACCTTGCGAGACTGGCATTCCACAAAAGATTGTTTGGCAAGTACTGTGAAGACATTCACACTTGAAACCCTACAGTTTCACAATGCAAAAGCACATTAGTGATGCAGATAAGGCTGCTCATGGGGATTCTGTGCAGAAATGTTGCATCAGATAGAGGGTGACGATAGATTCTTGAACGCCATAATCTTCTGCGATGAGTCAATATTTCATATCAGTAGCATGGTGAACACCACAACTGCAGAATATGGGACAGATAAAATCCACACACAACCCTGGAACATGTTTGCAACAGCCTCAAAGTTAATGTGTTTCATGACCTTAGCAAATTGAAAGTGTATGGCCCTTTCTTCTTTTTGGAGAAAACTGTCACTTGTATTGTGTATCTGGATATACTTGAAAACTTTTAAATTCCACAGATCAATGAAGCTGAGATGGGGTAGTTTACTAGCAGCAAGACAATGCGCCACCTCACTTCCTCATGGAAGTTTGAGGTTTCCTTGATAATCGCTTCCCAGCTTTGGTGGATTGATTGTGAAAGGCCTATTTCATGACTGCCTCACTCCCCAGACATGACACCACTGGATTTCTTTCTGTGAAGTTTCATCTACAACCTTGTGTATGTTCCTCCCCTACCAAACAATTTAGCTGACCTGAAACACTGAATCTACATTGCCTTTGCACAAGTTACGTCCGATTTGCTTCAACGAGAGTGGGAAGAAATCAATTACTGGTGGCGTGTTTTCCCTATCAACGAAGGCAGTCACATCAAACCAAAATGACACTTGATACTTTTATGTGAAACTTGAGGTTGTCAGCTACAAAATTGGACATCTACTGATTCTAAAAATTATCTCAATAAATTTCTATATCATTCCAAATTTGTAAAGTCCTTTTTGACTCAAATGTTATATTTGTGGTAAAAAGTGGTGCAAATGAGAGTCATAACTCTAGTTCATGGTATGTACATAGTGATATTAACACTATATTGTTGTTGGGGTCTTCAGTCCGAATACCAGGTTGATGCAGTTCTCCAAGATAGGCAATACTGTGCAACACGCTTTATTTCCGCATACCTACTGCAACTTACATCCTTTGTAATCTGTTTATTGTTTATTGTTATCCCTCTACAATTTTTACTCACCACACTTCCCCCCATGAACAAACACTCTATTCCTTGATGCCTCAGGATGCATCCTATCAACTGAACCATACTTTAAGCAACTTTGCCATAAGTTTCTTTTCTCCCCAATTTGGTTCAGTACATTTTCCTTAGTTATGTACCCATCTAATCATCAGTAGTCTTTGTAGCCATATATTTCAGCAGCTTCTATTCTCTTCTTGTCTAGATTGTTTAGCATTCACATTTCACTTAAGTGCAAGTCTGCACTTCAGACAATTACTTTCAGAATGTATTTCCTAACCCTTACATCTACATCTACATGGATACTCTGCAAATCACACTTAGGTGCCTGGCAGAGGGTTCATCGAACCACCTTCACAATAATTCTCTATTATTCCAGTCTTGAAAAACGCCAGAAAAAATGAAAACCTATATCTTTTCGTGCGAGCTCTGATTTCCCTTATTTTATTATGATGATTGTTTCTCCCTATGTAGGTTGGCATCAACAGAATTTTTCACATTCGGAGGAGAAAATTGGTAATTAAAATTTACTGAGAAGATTCCTCTCCAATGAAAAATGCCTTTGTTTTAATGGTGTCCACCCCAAATCCTGTATCATGTCAATGACATTCTCTCCCCTACTTTGCGACAATACAAAAAGTGCTGCTCTTCTTTGAACTTTCTTCTTCTTCTTTGAACAAATGTAGAACTCATGTGGATGACCTCACACTTTTCATTATTTAGAGTCAATTGCCAATTTTCACATCATACAGATATCTTTTCTAAACCATGTTACAATTTGTTTTGACCTTCTGATGACTTCAGTACATGATAAATGACAGCATCATCTGCAAACAAACTAAGATGGCTGCTCAGATTGTATCCTACATCATTTATGTAGATAAGGAACAGCAGAGGGCCTGTAACACTACCGCGAGGAATGCCAGAAAGCACTTCCATTATACTCAATGACTTCCCATCAGTTACTACGAACTGTGACCTCTCTGATAGGAAATCATGAATCCAATCATATAACTGAGACAATATTCCGTAAGCACTCAGTTTCAGTAAAAGCTGCTTGGATGTTACAGTGTCAAAAGTCTTCTGGATATCTAGAAATACGGAATCAATTTGAAATCCCTTGTCAATGGCATGTGTTAGTAAAGAGCTAATTGTGTTTCACAAGAACAGTGCTTTCTAAATTGGTATTGATTGTGTGTCAATACACCAGTCTCTTTCCATAATTCATAGTGTTTCAACACAATAAACGATCCAAAATCTTGCTGCATATTGACGTTAATGATATGAGCCTGTAATTTAGTGGATTACTCTTCTCGTGCAACTTTCCAGTCTTTGGATATGGAATTAGTGTAGAGGGAGTTGTTGTACAAGATTGTTAAATATGGAACTATTGCATCAGCATACTCTGAAAAGAAGCTAATTGTTATACAGTCTGGCCTGGAAGACTTGCTTTTATTAACAGACTTAATTTGTTTCACTACTGTGAAGATATCTACTTCTAAGTTACTCATATTGACACCTTGAGGATTTATTGGTTATTTTTCTTTGAATGCTGTTAAACATGTAGATGAGGTAATCTGAAATACACATTATTAAATCAACCACGCTGTGCTACATATTTCTCCTCTAGGCTCAGTGAAATTTGGCATAATGTTCACGCGCACATTCAAAGATGGTGTCCTTTTGGCCCTTATGGCTCTCATGGCCTCATTTGTATTCTACTCAAGTTACCTCATTGGTACATAGTACTACTAGAATTTAATCATTTCTGCAAATGGCAGTTTGTGTTTGGAATTGGTTGTCTACTGTGCATGAATCAGCTTTCCTGTGGAGTGTCAAGATGACCTCTGTTGAATCTGTATTAAGTGCTAACAGAAAAGAAAATTACGATGAAACGTTAGCCACAAAGAAACTAGGGCATTCCAGACCAGATCCGTTGTCTGAGGAAGTGACAAAATCACGTAAGAGTGATTGGGTTGTTTTGTGAGAAGAGACCAAACACCGAGGTCATCGTTCTCATCTGATTAGGGAAGAACGGGGAAGGAAGTCGGTCGTGCCCTTTCAAAGGAACCATCCCGGCATTTGCCTGGAGCGATTTAGAGATATCACGAAAAACCTAAATCAGGATGGCCGGACGCGGGATTGAACCGTCGTCCTCCCGAATGCTAGTCCAGTGTGCTAACCACTGCACCACCTCACTCGGTTTGATGGGCTGGTTCAGCCTTGGTACAGGAACACATACATGTTACCAGAATGGAACTCGACAAGAACGCCAAGACTTTGCTCACTCACCACCTGTACCTGGCTTTCACTCTCCCAGCACACACCTGGGAGTGGCTGGACGGCAACACGTACACCAGCAGTGAGCTCCACAAGAAGAAAGCCACCAACAAACAGTGCCAGAAGTTCCTCAGACTTCCAGGCGGATGTCAACAGGAGGAGAAAGTCAGCAATATTAAGACCATCATCAACCTGACAGAGAGAGAACTGAATGAGTCAACAATATCCGTGCTGTCGAAAGGCCTGAATATTGCTGTGACTCCAAGAATGTACCAAAACGTGACATCATCAGCAATGCTGAGCAAGCCATACGTGGACTCCTGCTGAGAGCAGCTGAGGGATTGAGGAGGGAGACCAGCAGGGTACTCGAGAAAGCAAGAATGCCAAAGAACAACATTACGGCAGAAGAGCGCAAGGCACTGTTGAACCTTCGTGATGACAACGGTATAAGGTCTTAGCAGCAGACAAAGTGAATGCGACAGTTCTACTTAAGCCAGAAGATTACTGGCAGAAGATCGGCACCTTACTATAAGATCCAGCATACAAAGAAGTGGGGAAAGACGCAACTGCTTCTGTTATGCGCAAGACCAACGATCTTCTCAAAAGCTCAGGACTTGACAGAAACACCATCGGGAAGCTTTACCCTCAGGCAACGGCTCCATCGTGAATGTATGGCCTCCCAAAGATCCATAATGAGAATGTCCCACAACGTCCTATATTGAACACCATAAATTCATCGACGTATGGTGTAGCCAAGCATCTAGCACAGCTGTTAAAACCACTCGTGACTCACTGCCCTCACCATGTCAAGAACTCGACCTAATTTGTTCAGGTACTCCAAGGGTTACGCCTGGACGAGAAGGATCTACTAGTCAGCTTTGATGTCACTTCTCTTTTCACCCCAGTGCCGCTGGATGATTCCTTAGCTCTACTCGAAGATCACTTAGATGAGGACCACACTCAGGCTCTTTTGTCTTGTGTTAACCACAACGTACTTCAAATGTGGTGGGAAATTCTATGAACAAACAGATGGTGTTGTAATGGGTTTTCCCCCTGGCCCCAGGTATTGTCAACTTGTACATGGAGCACTTTGAAGATATGGCACTGAACACCGCCTGCCTACAGATACATAGATGACACTTTTGTGGTGTGGCCCCTTGGCAAGGAAAAACTACAGGAGTTCCTACGCCATCTCAATGGCATACATGACAGCATCAAATTCACCATGGAGGTAGAAGAGAATGGTTGCCTTCCCCTCTTGAATATTTTGATCAAGAAAAATCCAGACAGTACGTGGGACACTCGGTCCACAGGAATAAGATGCACACGGACTTATATCTCAATGCTTGGAGCTGCCACCATCCAGAACAACGTAACTCAGTACTGCATCCCTTAGCACAAAGAGCCAGGTCAATCTGTGACAGTGAGAGTTTGCCGCGTAAGTTAGCACATCTGTAGGAAACCTTCCGAAAGAACGGCTACACTGAGACACATATAAGACACGCCTTGCATGCAGACAAGAGGCGGGAGGAAAAACCAGAAGATGATGAAGCAAAATGTGTGGCGTTTCTGCCATTTGCTGGACCACCAACAGCCAAGATTGCAAGAATATTAAAGAAGCACGAAATAATGGCCATCTTTCGAACACCGAAAAAAGTCAAAGATATACTTGGCTCAACCAAAGACCAGCTGGGGTTGCAGATGCTGGGCATTTACAGTATTGGGCAGACACAATGATGTATCTCCCAGCACTGTACTGAACACATCAGGAACGTACAACTAGGACAGACAAACAAGTCTGTGGTAGCAGAACATAGCATTATCGAGGGACACACCTTCGAATTCGAAAAAACGAAGAAGCTGTGCAGCGCCAACAGTTTCTGGGACTTGATCTTCGAAGAGGCAGTGGAGATATGTCTGCACAACAATTTAGTAAACAGGGATAGCGGTTTTCGGCTCAGTGCAGCGTGGAATCCCACAATCGACAAAATACATCAGGACTGCTCCGATCTGAAGGCAGCGGTGTCCACAGACAGATTGGATAGGCAACGGGTCTCGACGCTGAGCTTTGTCTGTCCATAGGATGGTCCAAGGGCAGCCCTCGTCAACTTCAATCCTTGAGAGAAAGTGGAGAGTGAAGTCAACGTGTCATTGTGCATCCTGTGGTGCAAGCTGCTGTATGATATGGATCTTGTAGAGATACCATTTGAGAATTGTTTAAAGATGTCAACAAGTGTACTCCAACTGGTCAGATGTGTGAGGCTATGAATCATGACGACTGATCATGGCAACTGGTGGCCATAGTTGGAACCTGACAGTGGCGCTGTGATGCATGGAAACCATGCACCCCATACTTTGGACATAAATGCTACCACAAGTTGGGTACTCGTATGGTAATTAGTTTCTGTGTAGTAACATGTTAAATGGGGGAAGTTTAATTATAACCACCAGGGCAATGTCCTTCCTGTCCCCAGAACACTGTGCACATCACTTTTTTACCCACTACAACAGTTTGTTTGAAAATTGTCTTAACTGGAGATACAATGTAACAGCAATGCTTGGTTTCTGGGGTAAATTGAGCAATCAACATTTCTCTGCCTATAACTATCCCATCAAGCAACTCATCATTGTCATCATTGACTGCTACAGAAATGTCAATGCTGCTTTTAAGAAATTCATTTTGTTTTTGTGTGTCAGGTTTCTCAGCACCTAAAGGCACATGCTCCAATGAACACCAATGCTTAGTGGCTTTTTCATGGAACAAGGATTGAGGTATCTGTGGAAATTGGCTACTAATATCCATAATCATGAAGTTATAGTCCTCCGTCACCAGCACCACAACATTGCCACTGAAGAGGAATGGTTTCCCATGGCACTCTTCAATATGAACACTGTGACAACTTTTGGAAAATTGGCTACAGAAGCAAAGCACCATCTGACTGTTCATGATCCTTGACTCATATATGTGACATAGCTGACAATGAATTTCAGTTGGCACTATATATTATACTTTTTTTTAATGCATGACACGCAACTGTATTAATAATGTTTTATTACTATCAGTTCAATATTTTACTATGATCTAGGTGTGAAAAGATCAATTATTAATCAAATGTCACATTTCTTGTGATCTTCATTTATTGTTGCCATTATTGAACACTGGTCCCCAAACATACTACATTCTCATCCACAATTACTTTTCCTTTGAAGGCATCACATACAATCAAATCCACAGTACAACATTAGGCACTCACATGGCCCATCCCATGTCAACCTATTCATGGGCCATCTAGAGGAATCCTTCCTAACCACCCAGAATCCCAACTCCCTCACCTGGTTCAGACTCACTGGTGATAAATTGGTGATCTGGACCAAAGGTGAGACACCCTATCCACATTCCTCCAGAACCTCAACATCTTCTCCGCCATTCAGTTCAGCTGGTCCTCCTCAACCTAACAAGCCTTCCTCAATGTGGACGTCAATGTTAGGTACATTGGTAACTATGTCCATATCAAATTTACCAACCACCGGCAATACCTCCACTTTGACAGCTGCCACCCATTCTGTATCAAGAAGATTCTTCCATATAGCCTAGCCACACATGGCCATTGCATCTGTAATGACAAGCAGTTCCTCTCCAATTTACCAAGGATCTCACTGACACCATCAAAGACTAATATTATCCTCCCAACCTCGTACAGAAAAGATCTCCCATGCCTTGCCTCTTGTCACCTACTACCTCCCACATACCCACTTCCAGCCTCAAATAATCACTCCCCTCCCCTCATGATTCAGTACCACCCAGGACTGGAGCAACTGAATCATGTTCTCTGCCAGTGTTTCAACTGCCTCTTATTATGCCCTGAAATGAAGAATATCCTACCACTACCTTTCCCACCCACTATCTTTCCCACCACAACCACACTGGTATTCTGCTGCCCACTGAACCTACACAATATCATTGTCCATTCTTACTCCAACTGACCATAACCCCTTGCCTCATGACTCATTTCCCTGCAACAGATCTAGATGCAATAACTGTTCCATACATCTTCCAAACACCACCTACTCCAGTCTAGTCACAGGCATCTCCTATCCCTTCAAAGGCAGGACTACCAGTGAAATCAGTCATATGATCCACAAACTAAACTGCAGCCTGCTTTCTATGTGGACATGACAACTAACAAATTGTCTGTCTATGGGAATGGCCACTGGCAACTTGTGACCAAGAGACAGTTGGACTGTCCAGCTGCTGAACATGCCGCCGAATGCCATGTACTACATTTCAATGACTGCTTCACCACCTGTACTGTCTGGATCCTTCCCATCAACAGCAGCTTTTCAACAGCAGCTTTTCAACAGCAGCTTTTCTGAACTGCACAGATGGGAACTCGCCTAGCAATGTATCTTATGTTCCCATATCCCTCCCCTTCTTTTCCACCAAAACATCCAGTAGTCTTTTTCCCCCTTCTCTATTTCTCTCATCCCCTCCACACCCCTCCCGTCCCCCCCTCATCCTCCTCCTCCTCAAACCTCCCAACTACACCTAGCAGCCCTACCCTATCCCCACCACGTCCATGCAAGCTCCCATAAGCAGCTCTACTCCTTCCCCCTCCCATATCCTGCCATCCCCCCCTTCCTCACTTCAGCCTCCTCCTTACCTCCACTATCCACAGATTCCTTCTCCCATTAGACACAGTTGTGATCTGCAGCCTAGACTCAGCAGCCAATGACATTGGTCATGTGTGTGAGCTATGCTTGTATGAATGTGTGTCTGTTTTCTGCTTCAGAAGGAGGCCTTTTGGCTGAAAACTTAAAAGCACAACAGTCTTTGCTTTGTTGCTGTCTGCAACTCAATGTCCCCTCTGTATGGCGAGTAGGAATTTATGCTTTTCACAATATTGTCTTCTGTTCTTGTTTCTCTGAGATGGCCTACACTGGGGGGATATATTCACTATGTATCTATGGAAGAAAAGTACATCAAATCTAATGACATCATTTAACAATTGGAAATCTATATAATACATGTCTCATTACACTTTCACACTTACACAGAAAGCCAAATTGTTTCCTAGCACAAAAGATGTGATGCACTAGAATTCACAATTACAAGTGATTGTTATGTAAGTATCACAAAAACAATATAAATAGCTATGAGCACATTGTGACCAATTAATACTCATGGGTCACAAGTGATTGTCATCTATCTACAATCTACATAATGATCAGTTATAACTTTTTCTAATGGGTCACACTATCTTTTGTGGTAAGATACCTGTTGGCTTTCTGCACATGTGTAAGAGTGTAGAAAGGACACACATTATATGGATGTTCATATCATTAAATGATAAGACATGTGATTAATAATTGATTTTTTCATACCTGGATGATGGTATAATAGCAAACGGATATATATATATATATATATATATATATATATATATATATATATATATATATATATATATATATATATATATATATATATAAGGGGGGGGGGGGGAACAGCTATTAATACAGTTGTGCATCATGATCATGCATTTCAAAAGATATGTTTTGCTGTTGGAAATCATATGCAAAAAATGTTATATTTTTTTGTACATTAAGAATCTTTATTACAGACTGAATGTTACAGGCTGTGGGAGAATGAACAAGAGCCATCATTTTCAGTCACTGCAGCAGAAGCTGATGACAGATGAGATTTGCCTGGCTGTCATATGATTGTTATATCATAGCTCTGTCATAGATACACTGTATTCCTGACTAAATGATGGCACTTCTAGAAAAATTACTTACTTTGTTCAATATTGTTCAGCAGAGCAGCACTCAGCTGGAGGCAGAAGTCAGGAGACAAGTGACTGAGAGATACTGCAGCATCTTCCTTGCTGAAATAACAGTGCATTATTTTATACAAAATGACTTTAAAGGAATTCCTTACTGCTATGTCATAGTTACAAAGGCAATCAGTTAATAAACTATAGAATGCAAATCGCAACAGTAGGTGTTCACATGAAGCTGGAAGGATGTGTCTAAAACGAATGTGTGGAAGCAGGCGAATGTAGCATCAGAACACTGTGTACTGAGTGAACACTGTCATGTGTAAAATGAAGTCAACTGCAGCTTCTAAATCTTCTTTTTGATTTTGTACACACTGAAAGCCTATAAAATGATGGATCTGTTTATGATGAAGTTGTTTCAGTCACTAGGAGATATGAATTCAACTTAGAAACAACACAGTGGTTCAAGTACCATTGACACTAAAGTGAAGAAGATAATGATTAACATGGTTAACAATATTCTAAAAACATACTGATGATTTGACATGGCAACATGTTCACAATTTTGCATGGCTGCCAGCATGCAGGCTGCATCTCTTCAAGACTGATGTTAAGATTACTGATGTCTGGGCAAAAAATTGGCGTGCACAGATATTTGTCAGTGTTTCAGCCAAGGAGTTTGATGATCATCTCAAGCTCTTTCAACATTTGTGATGAAAGCAGGCTTCATAATGAAGACTCTCAAAGTCAAATGTGGAGGTATAGCTGAGAAATTATCTGGTTCACTAACACCAAGAAAGGCCAAGGGTAACGAGGGGCCTACACACGGAAGGCAAAGGTGATTTCTCACTCAGTGTGACATGGATATGTTTACCAATGTTAATTTATATTCTTTTTCCCTCTGTTTTTAACATGTATATCACCAGCTCACTGTAAGGAGTACCCTAGAAAATGGAACTGTGTCATTAGTTCAGTGTGAAAATTAAAAATGTGTGTAAAGAATTAGGAGGATGGCCGAGCACTGACTATACAGATGATGGAATGAGGAATGAGCGGTGTAACACACACACACACACACACACGCACACGCACACACACACACACACACACACACGCACGCACGCATGCGCGCGAAACTACAACTGCAACTCTGTCTAAAAGATATGATTTAATGAAAGAGAGTTCATTGGTATTGCCATCACAGTGTTCAAATTTATATATAATGGTATCATGTGATACACAATCAAATTCATTGCTAATATCAAAGAGCATAGCACAGGCAAAACAATGTCTTTCAAAACTTTTGAGAACATTCTAACAAGAGACTTTACAGCTGCAGTGATGGACAGCATTGGCCTAAATCAACTTAATCGACAAGAAATTATTAGTTTAAATCCTTTATTGTAATTTTGTCAAAGTTGCGTTTAATTATGCTGGTGACTAGTTTCGAACTATAAAGTTCCTTTCCAAACCAGGTCTATTAAAGCTGCAGTAACATAACTTGGTTGCACAACAGTCAATTTATATATAAGTAATATACATATAATACAGTCACATGAAGTGTCAAAACAGTTTCATAGTGTAGATATGTTCACAAGATGCAGTTGAACTAGACTCTAGAGGGTTGGGGGGGTTGGGTTGTTTGGGGAAGGAGACCAGACAGCGAGGTCATCAGTCTCATTGGATTAGGGAAGGATGGGGAAGAAAGTCGGCCGTGCCCTTTGAAAGGAACCATCCCGGAATTTGCCTGCAGCGATTTAGGGAAATCACGGAATACCTGAATCAGGATGGCCGGACGCGGGATTGAACCGTCGTCCTCCAGAATGCAAGTCCAGTGTCTAACTGAACTAGACTCTAGAGCTGCCTATTTCTAAGCCCAACATATGGGAGTCTGTGTGCCAGTCAAATGATGGTATGTCTGTGTGATCCTCCTGCAGACACAAAATTTAAAACTTCAGCTTTCCTTTTGCTCTCTTCTATTATAAACCCAGGCTGGCCAATGAGAGGCTGGATAGAAGCAATCGACCCACCTACTGATTTTACACAGCACCTGAATTATCTCGGATTCTCGGCAATACCTTACACACACGTATGATGGTGGAAGTTGTTGTAAACCATAAATCTAAATGATCTGATAACAGTGGGTTTATCACACGACAGTTTAGTTCATTTATATCTATTTAATTTCATCCATATTTTGTAGCTTCAAATGTGACTGTATTCAGTACAGTGGAAGTATGAATTAAAAAAAGCCTTCAGTCACAACTTTTCATGTTGTATTAAGTACACAATGCATTTTGGAGCTGTGAGGCTTATTCCTGTTGTGAAAAGGTTTGATGATAGATTATGAGTTTTGTGTCAAACTCGGAAAATATCTGCAAAATAGTGGAAAAGATGAACAGCGTAAAATTATCGTGTAACCAAAGCATTTATAACGTTTTAGCAACATCATATATTCTTTTCTCAATGCTGCTCGTACATATCACTTCACTCAAGAGGCACATTTGCATACACATGTTTGTAAACACTTCACAGATGGTTTTGTATGTGGTGTGATCAAAGATGAAGTTATTTGTAGATTCTGGTTTTTTGATTTTGTGGAGGTATATTTTCAGATGTTCTAACAGATTTATGGTCTTACCATTGGCTTCATTATGTAGTACTGCCAAATTGTTTTGTAGACTGTTGATGACGTGTTTCCTTTCCAAGATATATTGCACAATAACTGATTTTTCAAAGTGGTTGAGCCTGAAAGCATTTAAGTATTCTTGAAGTTTCTGCCTGTTTTCCCTACATACGTAGCAGTCAAGATAACTGGATCACGATACTTTGTACACTCCATTGTTATTGTATGTTTGTGTATTTGATTTTGTGTTTTGGATGAGTAAGTTACCTAACTTCTTATAAGTTGAAAATGCAACTTTACATTTGTTTTTTTGAAAAGGTTAGCGAATTTTTGTGATATGGGCTCCGGGTATGGGATACTGGCAAATATTTTCTCTTCTTTCACAATGTGGCCATTTGTTGTCTTACTTTTATGTATTTGTCTAAATTGTCAATTGTTTTTGCTGTGTAGCCATTGCTTATGGCAATGTCCTTTATTTCATCTATCTCTATCTCGAGGGTGTTTTCTTCTAAATCAAGAGAGTGTACTCTGTGTAGCATGGACCTACATGCAGCATGTTTCTGTGTGGTGGGATGTCATGATGAGTCGTCCGATGTTACGTCTGTGTGTGTGTGCTTTCTGTGTATGCTGAACTTATGTTTTTGTAGGCGGTTTTTAGATCCAGGAAATCTATTCTTTTGTTTTTCTGATGTTCTAATATGAATTTTATGTTTTTGTGGAAAGAACTGAATACTGCTAGTAGTTCTTCAATCTCCTCTTTTGTTCCATCAAATAGCAGCAAGGTATCATCAACATATCACCAGTAATACATAATTTTGCTTTTGAGTCTATTTTTTCCATCAAAGAACTTACTTTCCAGATGACTGAGAAATATATCTGCTGGAAAACTTGATAAGCTACTGCCCAGGGGATGACTCTCTTTCTGTTGGTAAACTTGCCCATTAAATGTAAAGTAGTTGGGGGACAACACTGGCTGCAACAAGTCCTTGACTTCTGATGTTTCTGTAACTGGCGATTTTTTATGTTTTACTAAGTTTTCAAAGATTATGTCTACTCTCTCTTATATTTGAAAATACGTTAGTTACATCAAAAGAGACAAACGTGGCACCTACAGGAATATTTGTATCTATAATTTTAGTTGCTAATTCATTTATGTTCTTAACTGAGTATGATTTATCAAACGTATAGTACTGCTTCAGAATTTCATTCAGTAGTTGGGAGACTTTGGAGACAGGCGTATTTTCAGAATTAACAATAGGCCTCAACGGATCATGTGGTTTATGGGTCTTAGGTTGAGCTCTCTGTCTCAGGGCTGTGGGAGTCATTAATGTGCATGTTTATGCTTGTTTTTCTGTGAAAAGGACGTTGCATTTATTAACCATTTTTCTAATTTTGTTTTTGAACTTTACAGTTGGAACTTGTTTGAGCTCTCTTATGTTGTTTTCAGAAAAGAAAGTCAGTGTTTTAGTGTTGTATTCATCTTTGTTCATAATTACTACAGTATTGCTTTTGTCAGCTTTCAGAATCATGACATTTTATTATTGAGTTTCATGTTTATGCTGTTTACTAGCTTTCTCTGTTGATAAACTGCCGATATGGTTGCTCTATTGGTTAGAGGATGGAATTCACTTATTGTACAGCCATGGCGCCTTCCATGATCACTAGCGGCGTACATCGGCCCCACATAATGCCACCCCAAAACAGAAGGTAACCTCCACCTTGCTGCCCTCGCTGGACAGTGTGTCTAAGGCATTCAGCCTGACCGGGTTGCCTCCAAAACCGACTCCGACAATTGTCTGGTTGAAGGCATATGCGACACTCATCGGTGAAGAGAACGTGATGCCAATCCTGAGTGGTCCATTCAGCCTGGTTGTTGGGCCCATCTGTACTGCACTGTGTGGTGTCGTGGTTGCAAAGATCGACCTCACCATAGACGTCATGAGTGAAGTTGCGCATCATGCAGTCTATTGCGCACAGTTTTTGTCATAAATCGATGTCCTGTACACGAAAAGCACTATTCAACATGATGGTGTTGCTGTCAGGGTTCCTCCAAGCCATAATCCGTAGGTAGTGGTCATCCACTGCAGTAGTAGCCCTTGGGTGGTCTGAGCAAGGCATGCCATCGAAAGTTCCTGTCTTTCTGTATCTCCTCTATGTCCAAACCACATCACTTTGGTTCACTCCAAGACACCTAAACACTTCCCTTGTTGAGAGCCCTTCCTGGCACAAAGTAGCAATGCGGACATGATCAAACTGCAGTATTGACCATCTAGGCATGGTTGTACAACAGACAACACAAGCTGTGTACCTTCTTCTTGGTGGAATGACTGGACTTTAATGGCTGTTGGACCCCTCCGTCTAATAGGCGCTGCTCATGCATGGTTGTTTACATCTTTGGGCGGTTTTAGTAACATCTCTGAACAGTCAAAGGGACTGTGTCTGTGATACAATATCCACAGTCAACGTCTATCTTCAGGAGTTCTGGGACCGGGGTGATGCAAAAAAAATTTTTTGGATGTGTGTAGAACACGAGGACAACAAAAGCATAAATTTCCTGGATCGAAAAACCTCCAACAGAAACATGAGTTCAGCATACACACATAGACATAACACTGGACAACTCATCATGTCATCCCACCACACAGGAACATGCTGATTTAGGTCCATGCTACACAGAGTACACTCTATTGATTAAGAAGAAAACACTATCAAGATAGAGATAGATACAATAAAGAGCACTGCCATAAGCAATGGCTACACAATGAAAAAAATTGACAATTTAGACACACAAAGACACAAAAGTAAGACAACAAATGGCCACACTGTGAAAGAAGAGAATATATTTGCCAGTATCCCATACCTGGGGCCCATATCACAAAAATTTGCTAATCTTTTCAAAAAAACAAATATAAAGTTGCATTCGCCGCTAATAAGAAGTTAGGTAACTTACGCATCCATAACACAAAATCAAATACACAAACATACAACAACAGTGAAGTGTACAAAGTATCATGCTCCAGTATGTAGGAAAAATAAGCAGAAACTTCAAGAATATTTATAATGCTTTCAGGCTCAACCACTCTGAAAAGTCAGTTATTGCAAACATATCTTGAAAATAAAACATGTCATCAACAGTCTACAAAACAATTTGGTAGTACAACATAATGAAGCCAGTAGGTAAGACCCTAAATCTGTTAGAACGTCTGGAAATATACCTCCACAAAATAAGAAAAACGAGAATCTATGTTAAATGAACAAACAGAGTTCGCAAGCCACAGTTATTTCAGTTATTTTAAAGACCTATTCTTAAGTTATTCCCTATTGAAATATGCTCACTACTTTTATATACTTGAATTTAGCATATTCCGTGACAGTACCCACTTTTTTGTGGATGTTTATAAGATGATATTTGACTTTTTTGTGTTGGCTTCAGTCGTCTAGTGAAAGTATGATTCCATAATGCTGTTTTGTCGGCTGCGGAAATGTCCTGGTTCAATGCGTTTGCCTCATTTTTGGTGCTTCAAATACCATTTTTCCGAATGTGCTTCCTTCTTGATGTTTATATAAAAAAGTAGTAGAATAACTCATTTTTGCTGGTCACTTGGAAATTATTATAACGGGGACCTGTACATTGTTCCACCGTCACACACCGAGTGTTCACTGCTGACTGACTACGGTCAAAGACGACTCCAGCGTCAAAGACATTTCACACAACACACAAGCTTCCACTTGTAACCAGTCTCTTTGATATTATTCGTCACATCTACTAACATTAATCAATATGCTGTCACTCTTGAACATATAAGCAAATTAGCATAAAATAAGGCAAATTACAATTCACAAAAAATATTCTGACAAAAGTATAAGAAAACATTTACAACCTCCCTCATTAGATTTGGTATCAACAAATCCGGTAGAAAATAACACATCTCCCAGATCCATTACACTCTATATATCAATTGTTTAATAATTAGGTCTTTAGCACTTCGAAGAAGTTCATCTTTGATCACACTATGTACAAAAACTTTTGTGAAGTGTTAACAAACATGTGTATGCAAATGTGCCTCTTGAGTGAAGTGATGTATAAGAGCATCATGGAGAAAAGACTGTATGATGGTTCTAAAATGTTAAAAATGCTTTTCTTGGATTACTTGGTAAGTTCACACTTTTCCATCTTTTCCACTAATTTGCAAATATTTTCCGTGTTTGACTTACGAAATTCATAACCTAACATCAAATATTTTTATGACAGGAATATGCATTTCACCTCATTCAAGAGCAAAAATAAAGCATGTATTAAGAAAAATTACATCTGATGATGGACCTGCAGAGACAGAAATGCATTGTGCATTGAATAAAACATGAAAAATAGTGGGACTGAAGGATTTTTTCCTTCTTTTTTTTTTTTCATACTTCCACTACATTTATATCTAGGTTGGTTCAAATGGTTCAAATGGCTCTGAGCACTATGGGACTTAACTTCTGAGGTCATCAGTCCCCTAGAACTTAGAACTACTTAAACCTAAGGACATCACACACATCCATGCCCGAGGCAGGATTCGAACCTGCGACCGTTGCGGTCGCGCGGTTCCAGACTGTAGCACCTAGAACCGCTCGGCCACTCCGGTCGGCATCTAGGTTGGTAATTGTATTGTTAAAGTACGTGTCTCATCTTGATGAAAGTTCATTAGTACAATACATTTTGATAGCTCTTAAAAAATTCAAAAAGCAGGTCAGGTCAAAGCTTGCATTTTACAGCCTATGTCAAGATTGGTCATGTTTCACTGTCAGATAATTAGTGAGATTCTTAACATGGTCAGATATCACAGTAACATCAGAATGTGAATTACTGTGGGCAGAGACAAGTATTGGCTTAGTGACAGAAAGTGGTACAGCTCTAATTTCAAGAACTTTGATTTAAAAAAACATATCAATATACACTGTGTCACAGTTAATGTTAACAGCTTTATTTACAAAAATAACACCTTCTTCAAAGCTAATTTTAATCCAACAAAAACTAGTTGCTAACACATATCCTTCTGGAATGTATAAGGCATATTCAGTTTGTGTGAACAATTGTTCATTTCCACGAAAGATATTATCAGTAGCTTATGCTTAAGATGATATCAACTTCATTTAAGTAATTTAGAAGTGAGGGAAACAGCTCACCAAACTGTGTAAGCATTGAATCATTGAAAGGTGTACATAAAGGAATAAAACTTCTCTAGCTTTTGGACAAATTTGTTTATGAGGATCAATTACATGCACCCACACACGTTTGCACGAGTGCACGCATATTGACGCGCGTGCGTTAATGACTCAACGCTTCCATTATTAGGTGAGTTCTTTCCTTTACTCCTAAGTTATTGATGTTCTGCCAGGACTGTCTGTACCATGTCTGTTTCATTTAATTTGTTTCCAGCTGACTGCATATTTGCTATTGGAAGTGGGGTTTAGGTATACACTTCAATCCAATGTTCTGATTTTCTCAAAACTGAGCAACAGTAGGGCTACCACTGACCTGATTATTTGTACTTAACTCTTGTATGTGTTCATCATTCTGAAGCCTATATGTTTCCACATGTTGAGACTACCTACTAGGTAACTGTGCTCTTTGTCCTCAATTATTCGCTATCTTCCCCTGCAGTTTTCGTCCTCCACAGCTCCATTTAATAACATGGAAATTATTTCATGATGCCTTACCACCTATAATTCTGCCCTTCTTCTCACAGTTTTTCAAATGTTCCTTTCTTTGCCAGTTCTGTGGAAAACTGCCTCATTCTTTATCTTAGCAGTCCACATCCTGCTACAGCACCACATCTCAAAGACTTTGATTCTCTTCTTTTCTAGTGTTTGCACCCACAAATGCTCTCTATGCTCTCTCTGCCTGTGTTCTTCTGCTTTTTGTGTCCTCTTTGCCTCATCCGTCATGTCTTATTATGGTTCCAAGATAGCAGAATTCCTTCACTTCATCTCCTTCGTAACCACTAACTTCAATGTTTATTGCTAACCTCATTTATGCTACTTCACATAAGTTTCATCTTTGTTTGGTTTACTCTCAATCCACACTCTGTACACAGCAAATCATTCAGTGCACTCAAGAGGTCCTGTGATTCTTCTTCAATTTAACAGGACAGTAATGTCCTCAGTGAATCTTATCATTGATATCTTGTCACTCTGAATTTTAACACCACCAGTGAACCTCTCTTATCTCTGTTAATGCTTTCTCGAAGTCTAGATTGAACAGAAGGAGTGAAAGACTGTATACCTATCTTATACTCTTACCAATCTACGGACTTCATTTTTGGCCTTCCATCCTTATCGTTCCACCTTCGTGCTTGTAAGTACTGTACATTATCCATCTTTCTCTATAGCTTACTCCTATTTTTCTCAGAATTTTGAACATCTTGCACCATTCTACAATGTCAATTTTTATATATATATATAAATTAATATACCCACTGAATGTGTCCTGAGTTTTCTTAACTCTTGCTTCCATTATCAAACACATTATCAAGATTACCTGCCTGGGGCATTTACCTTTCCAAAAGCCAAACTGGTTGTCATTTAGCAGCTCCTCAATTTTACTTGTCATTCTTCTGGATATTATTCTTGACAGCAACTTCAAAGCATGAGCTGTTAAGCTGAATGTATGTAATTGTTACAATTAACTGCCCTGGAATGTGTGGATTACATTTTCCAGAAACTATGATGGTATGTTTCTAGTCCCATAGATCCTACATACCAACTCGAATAGTCATGTGGTTCCACTTTCTCCCAGTGATTTTAGAAATTCAGAAGGAATTTTGTCTGCCTTATTTATTGCAAATCTTTCATAGCACTGTTAAACTTGGACTTTAACACTGAATACCCTATGTCTTCCATCTCAGCTGCCATTCCTGCTTCTATCATGTCATCAGACATGTCCTCCCGTCAGAGAGCTTCAGTGTACTCTTTCCACCTATCCACTCTCACTGCACTTAACAGTGGAATTCCCGATGCACCACTGATGTTGCTGCCCTTGTTTTTGATTTCACGGAACGTTATTTCTTAACAATTTTGCTGCAAACATTTTGCCTTGGTGTCCCTGTATTTCTTATTTATTTCACACCAAGTGACATACACTGGTGCATGCTGTGTGTTTAGCTGTTCTAAAAAAAAATAAACATCATGAAAGACATCATGTTTCAGACATCAATTTGAAAGCTTGATTTCTCTAGAGCCTCTTTATTTGTGATCTTGTTTGTTTAGTTTAATAAAATATAATTAAAACAAAAATAAATAATGAACTTACCAGAAAAGTTGAAGGCCAAGAGGAAAAAATAGTTTGGACATGTATTTCAGCAGCAGATCTTCTAAATGATTCACTGGTAGAGCATTCTGCAACCAAAATTCTATACCCTGCCAAAATTACAAGAAAGTTTCAGCAGTTTATTGCAAGCTAAGTTAAATTATTTGTACAATCACACAATATAAAAGGAATACTTGGAGGGGGAATAAAGATTAAACTCAATGCGCAATGAATCCACAATCTTCAGCGCAGATGGACAGTATCATTTGACCTCCAAGCAGGGATCTACAATTAGTGAGCATGGGGGACATGGACGGGGATTGTGGATAGGAGGCAACTAGTGGGAATGTGTCTTGGCCGGGGAGTGTGCCGAGGTAGTCTGTTCATTTGCGATAAACACTGTGTCCAGATGGTGCAGTGTCCAATGTAACTGCTGAGTCAGCAGGAGATCCTGGTTTGGGCCTCAGTCTGGCACACACCGATCCCAATGCAGCTGATATCATCCGTTTCTTCCCTTTCCTGCTCCCGCTCCCCACCCTTCTACTGCCAATCTGCGTCAGAGAGGGTGAACATGATGTGAAAGTCTTTGACATGTTGTGGTTAATGCTTCTTAATGTTTGTGTGCATTCCAAGTTCATACTTGCCTTGTGATTTCAGACAGTATTTGTGACTGTGAAGTAATTAATGTTAAATGGAGATAAAACATTATAATCTGGAAACAAGTTATTAAGCTTCTGTCATGTCATTCCAGCAACTCAGGACCTAATGAGTTGTATTAAGACTACACAGTTGTAGCTGCCTCTGAACACTATGCCATTTGCATGCTAAGCAAATAGTTAACCAAATGCGTGAAGATTCATCTCTTGAACTTTATCTACGAACATTGCATATGAAGTGGTTTACAATGAAAAGCAATGCCACAATGCCATTTAAAATTAATATTTGCAATGTTGAAAACTAAGGAGGAATCTTTACACAATCCAGATTTTTTTTTAATACTTCGCAGTTTTAAGTGGATTTTTTTCCACTCTCAGAACGCAGAAACTATCTGTCCATCTGCTTTGCCTAAATAGGCTGTTGACTATATCATTTATTTTTAATATGAAGTGGAGTTCCTTGCAAAACTGGAATGTGATGTCTGCTCAATGATTCAACTGCCTTACAAAAAGTTTCTAACACTTCATGGCCTACATTATCTCCCATTCTAGACATTGCACTGTATCACCTATATCTTTTGTTCTGCCTTACGACTTTCCACCAATTTTGTTTCATGAGTTTGTTGCTTGCAACTGCACTCTGGTTATACCATTAATCATCATTTAACAGAATATTTCCTTCAGTGAAATCTTTACCATCATTTTCTTACAACAACAGGCATCCTCCTGACAAAAATTTTTTATCTCCTAAGAGGCTGCCTCATAAACCTTGTCTAAACAATCCTGCTCTTTAATACAGACAAGAGTGTGTATTGCACATACGCATCATCATCCCCACCCCTCCTCCTCCACATCACTCCAGATGTTTACAAGATGGAAGTTCCATTCTGAGCTGAAAGTATGCTGTTATGAAATTTTAAGTATTTGAGAACAAAACCTGCATTGTCTGATCTCATGATCTTCCTTATTTACTTTAATGTGAAAGTTTTATCTATCTGAGAATGGACTGGAACTAGGCCAGTACTCTACAGATGTACTGTGCAAGTTTTATGCCCACAAGCTAATGGTGCACAACCTGTAGTAGTGGGACTTCTTGAGACAGCAGCTGGTTGACATACTCTTCCTCAACAATTCAGTGAAGAACTACTGGGGAGGCATCTTTCAGCCCATCAACTTGTACGCATATTAATATTAAGATTGTTAGCAAGGGTTTAACAAAGTGAGATGCACATGCACACATGATGGATAAACAAATCATTATGTTTCTGCCATCTGAGGTATCTGGGCCATTGCACTGCATGCAGCTTGGACTGGCTTAGATACCTACATGCTGGAGATGGCTGCAGAGGCAATCATACCCTTTTGGGTTTAGAAAACTTGCAACAGCTTCTATCACATCTTATTCAAGGACTGCAGATGGTAGGGCATCTTTCCAATATTTATCCTTCAATTATAGTTCCTGATCAGGTAGGAATAATTCCCTCACCCAATAGTAAATGTTAATAGTTACTCTGGTGTTTGAGATTGTATTGGCCTTAGATAGGATGATGTGCATATGTGTGTTTCTAAACTATCAGATTTCTCTGTTCATAACCTACAATTTCATGATGGGGTGGTATCACACTGGAAAGTGTAAGAGTCTCAAAAATTTACAAGTAGATTAATTTTCTGAGTGCAAAATTGTTCAGCACTGCTCTCTGAGAAAATAATGAGGTTTAGAAATGCAGTTTTAAATAAGTAATTGTACACAACATTGTGCATATTCATTTGACTGTAAGCCATTTAAGCACTGAAAGAACAATAAAAACACAAATGTTAAAAGAAGTATTCTACTAGTTGTTATATAATGTTCATATTATTCATGCTGGAAACATCTTCAATTAATCTGTGTCACTGTTTAACCTGACACTCATTTTCAAAACTTCTGAATTGACTTGAAGGTAGATTAACATTGTTTTATTATGAGAAACGATTCTCAAGCTTTTTCTGGATGGTACAGGAGAGTCTAAATTTTGTTATAGTCACAGCTACATGAAAAATGTACTAAGAAAGTAACTAATAACTATTATGCAAACATCAAGGGAAGTTACCTCCTGGAGAAGATGACTCATTGCTGTATGGCTGTCCTCTTCCATAACAGATATATAATATTCCATAATTACTGTCACTTGTTTTACAATGTCATTTCTAGTCAAAAGACCAGAACTACTTGAATCTGCTTCTGTAATTGTAGGAGCTTTTTCTGGAAGACTGTCAGGTTTACTACTTTCCTTTTCCTTTGTGATATTTTCTTGCAAAGCCTGTTCAACATTGCTTTCCTGGACAGTCAGTTGCTTGGAGGACAATAATTCTGTATTACCATTTACTCTTACTTCTGGCATTATTTTAGAATCTTCAGCTTGATTACAATGTGAAGAGTTTGCATTACTCTCATCAGGAATGCCTGCAAGAGCACTGTTAAACAGCACATCAGGTGCTACTGAAGGACACCTTTCATCACTACCAAGGGAGCTTGTTAGATCAGGAGTCTGCAACCCTGGGGGAAGTGATGATGGAGAATCTGGACTCATAAGGTACCGAGTCTCCTCAGACATCTGCTCCTTCCCTCCCTGAATAGCAAATGGGTGAATTTCCAAAGAGAGAAGATTCTCTGGTGTAGAACTCACACTAATATCCTGACTTGATTCGGCATCTGTTCTACAATGTTCAGAAACAGAATATTCACTGTCCCCTTCTGTAAATTCTGACGACTGTTGGAGTTGCGATGTCTCTTCTGCATGGTTTTCACTAAATTCCATTTTTGATTTTTCTTTGTCTTTGTTAATAGAATGTTCACTGGTGCAGATGTCTTTATCAGCTACAGTTTCATGATGCTTGTTGGTAGAAGAGAAAACATTCATCTTTCCAGACGGTTGGCATTCTTCAAAACTCGAATGAGTGCTTACTTCAGGAATAGTAATTTCCTCTGAGGAAATCTTACAGGTATCTGAAGCAACAGCTAGAGTCAAAGCCTTTAACTGGAAAGATAGTGCCTGGTGATACATCCTACCCAACAATGCAAGTTTTGCAGCTGCCTGGTAGTTCTCCAGCTCAACACACTGAAAACACAATTAAGAAATAAAGTATCACATTATGAATTTACTTTAGATTCAATTAAAGAAATCTAATAGAAGTTAAATATCTTTAATTAATATACAGACAATGGAAAAGACAAATGAACATGGGAAATTGTCATTTCTTTAGTTGATATGTACACACACACACACACACACACACACACACACACACACACACACAGAGAGAGAGAGAGAGAGAGAGAGAGAGAGAGAGAGAGAGAGCACCAACATGATAACAACTTAAGTAACCCAGAAAATGGTCTGTCTCTTGCAAAATTTAGACCTCTAGCAGAGAGCATTCAGAGCAGTATTACTAAGCTAATTTATTTCTGCACTGATGATACAAATTCATAAGCAGATGTTGGGTAGCTGTTAGGATAAGAATGTGATGGGTGGATGTCTTATTAATGTTTGATCAACAGCCCTCAATTCTCTGAGATTGGTGGTGCCCCAGGTATCCTCAATGTGAGGCCAGGTCATCTAGGGAGCTACATAACGACTCTCATGTTCTTTGACCTTCCTTCAAACCATTCACAAAAGACGCTATCAGTCAAAAAAGTTTCAACACCAGATTTATAATAAATGAGAAAGTTAAGATGGTGGTTTTAATACTTCAGATTTTCTACATAGACCCCCCTCCCCCTTTCCCCCAAAACTGAGTGCAATGCACAGAACATTCATACAAACAGGTGACATTGTCAGAAAAGTTCTCCTTTGGGATGATGTTCACATTCACATCTTCTTCGGTCTTGGTGAACTGTCACATATTCATTCTGAACTTTGTCATTTTGTGGTAGGTTCGTATTAATAACACTCTGGAGAATATCTTGAACACTTGATTTAGAGATGTTCAATTCACTGCTCAGTTGTGAATGCTCAATGTTGACACACAACAGTTGCATGTTCACTGCTTGAAACTACCTGCCCACAACTGACTGGTCAAATGCACATCTTACAGTTGTTAGTTCAAGCTGCCCTTATAGTTACTGCACTGATATCACTTACAGGTGGGAATAAAATCAGAACATTTTGGATGGATGGTGTATGGGTATGGTAGAAGTATCTTTTGTCTTGTTGAAGGGGTAGATCAAAGGCTTGAGGCTGTAGATGAACTACCAAATGCACATGATGGGTCAGTAAGTTTATGTATCATTTGTCAATGAAAGATAAATGTACAAGTGTCAAGGATGCCATTTCATTCCATGTAAATACACTTCCACTACTGTGCCCTGCAGGTAGGTGTGATGCATCACTTCACATGATTCTCAACAGATTCGCCTCGTGCCTTCAATGTACACCAATGAATATGACCAACACATTAGGCCTGTCAATTTTTTCCCCACTTTTGGTCCTAACTGTGAGATTCTTGCATCCATGCTAACCTCACAGTCAAATAACATCTAGGGATCAGAGGCAAACATGTGGTGGTAGCTTCTATACCTAATAGTGAAGTATACTTAGATTAAAATAATTTCTAAAGCATAGGAATAAAAAGTCCTAGGTCAAGATTTTTAAAATTTATTTATTCGGTAGCTAGTTTTAGCTCACTGATGAGCCATCTCCAGATCCTTAGCAGCTTTCTGCAATCTCCCTTAGCCTGATCTGGCATATTTACATCGTTTTGTCAAATAGGGAGATATGTGATCACTTGTGTTAAAATATGTGGGTAAAGAATCCTAGGTCAAGAGTGTTAAAATTCCTGTATACAATAACTAGTTTCAGCTCACTGACAAGGCATCTTCACATCTTTACTAGCTTTTTGCGATCTCCCTTAACCTGACTTGGCATTTTTACATAGTTATTTGACATTGTCAAATGTGAAGATACATGATCTGTTGTGTTAAAATAAGTGGTTAAAAAATTCTAGTTTAAGATAACTAAAATTCCTTGATTTAATAAGTAGTTTCAGCTCACTGATGAACCATCTTCAGATCTTGACCTACGATTTTTTATCCACGTATTTTAACGCAACAGACTGGGTATCATCCCATTTGACAATGTCACATAACAATGTAAATATGCCATGTTAGGCTAATGGAGACTGCATAAAACTGGTTAAGATATAGAGATGGCTTGTCGATGACCTGAAACTAATTATCATGTAAAGGAATTTTAGTGATTCTGACCTAGGATTTTTATACACATATTATGACACAACAGACTTTCCATTTGACAATGCCAAATAAATATGTGAAATAACTTTGTGATTGAGGTTTCAGAGTCAAGTGGTGGGGCTGGATGTCAGACAGTCAAAACTTTTTATTGGGCTCCATATGCTTGCTATGTTGCCTGTTTTGCAGGCACAAGCAGCAGTGCCCTTTCAGGTGCTGTTGGCTCCAAGGGTCAGGAGCGGTCCAGGGGAGATTGGCTGCATGGGGTACTTGTGTAAGAGTATGATGTATTGAGTAACAGCTGGCAACTCTGCTTGACAAAGTCCTAGGTCAAGATTGTTAAAATTTCTTTATTACTAAGTTATTTTAACTGAAATATAGTGAGTCAGTAACGAATTTGTGATTGATTTACTGTACGGTGGTCTAGCTGCAATTACATCCTTGATAGTTGATGCCAACGTGTCAAAAACATGTTGTTACCCATGCTGATCGATTCTAACAACAGTGTTTTTTCCAAAATCTAGGTACTCATTGTACACTGTTGATATGGTGACATGTGGAAATCTCTGTCCTTACGTGAACTCTGGAGTGTCCCCATGCACCATGGACTCAGTTTCTTTGCAATCAAATATATTTATACTGAATGTCTTGGTCACCCCTATTCGATTTTCAGACAGCTGGTATCTGGTAAGGTGACATCCCAGTCATATTCCATGCTGAACTGTTTCATTCACGATAGCAACATAAGTTCTCTCTCTGAAGTATTGTGACTCCTTCCAATTCGACTGTTCATGTGCATGTTATTTCTGAATAATAAAGCTAAACACAGAGCACACAATGAGAGATGAATACAAGAGACTCAATATTTGCTTGTTTCAAACAATATAAAATAAGAAACAAATGTAAAACAATGAATATCTAACCATTTGGCTACACAAATATTATTTCTTGGGACACATATACAAATACTATTTCTTGGGACACACATTATTGTTTAGGGCAACGTAAGAGTAAATAGTAATAGTAAAAGCAGTAATAATAATAAAAATAACAGCAAAATGAAACAAAGATCCAAATATTTATTCTTAGAAGATAAACAAACCACACCTTGCTTAACAGTGCTGCAGAATCATAATGCCCATGGAAGTGTTGCAAAGCAAAATGCAGTGTCCTTGGACCGTATGGTGGATCTTCAATATTCAGTGATGGACACGGCTGCCAAAAAACTGGTCCTTGAGGCTAAGAGAATGAAATACAAAAACACATTAGAATACAGGAATCAACAAACAAATATAGAAAAACACAACAGAATGCCGTTAGGTAAAATGTAAGTGATGTAGCAAAAGGAGTCATAAAAGTTTATATGTAATTAATTTGACAATGGAAACTCTCCCTCTCCCTCACCAACTACACACAGAGTGGGAGGAGTGGGGGTGGGGACCAGCATAAAACATGAGGAAGTTATTGTCTTATTAATGCAATGCCTACTCCTATAGTTCTATTTCTATTCAAAATGAGCTACTAATCCAAATCTGATTCATCACATCCTAATTAGCAGTAGTATTATGCACACCAGAATTTTAAGAATACATTAGAGGCCTCACTGAGATCAGGCATACCGAAGTTAGTTGATGTGCCTCTGAAATATTGCACATTATATTTTCAAACAATGGAAACTCCAGGTATGAATATCAACAATCAGGAAAAGATAGACTGCTACTTACCATTAAGAAGACATGTTCTGTTGCAGACCGGCACAGTTAAAAGACACTTACATAAAGATTTTGGCCACAGCCTGAGCTCAGCGAAAGAGAAACACACACCATTCATACATACAAGCAAGCACACCCGAACACACGTGACGGCCAACTCCAGCAGCCCAGGCTGGAATGCATTCTGGCATGAGCTGCTGCAGCTGGCAGTCGTGTGTATGAGGTGTGCTTGCTTGTGTATACAAGGTTTGTCCGGAAAATACATATAAAAGTTGAATAATGTCTTTATGTTACAAGTTGCAGTCACTGCCAGGTGGGACTACTGCTGTAATCAATCCCATCAACGCTCAGTTCGAGTCACAGCAGTCTGCGTGAAGGTGGGAGTGTGAGGCAGCTTGTTGACAGTTACCCTTTTTACCTGCCATTGGCATGGAGCTCTCTCTGATTGAGAAACAGTGTGTCAACATCAAGTTTCTTGCAAAGCCAGACAAGAACGGCTGTGAGATTTTTGAGTGTTTGAAACAGGTTTACGGAGACAATTCTCTGAAGGAACCAACCATGAACAAGTGGTTAAATAGCTTCCGGGATGGCCGAGAAGAAGTGAACGATGACCCTCGTCCAGGACACCCGTCGACATCGAGTTCTGATGCAAATGTTGAACGAATTCGGGCTTGTGTTCTTAAAGACCGTAGATTGACAGTCAGAATGATTGCTGACGAGCTGTCAAGCCCCAAAACGATCGTTCATGAAATCCTGACACAAAAACTTGAAATGTAGAAATTGTGTGCAAAAATCATACTGAATCTCTTGGCGCCAGAATAGAAAACAAAGAGGGTTGAGTGCTGTGAGGATTGGTTGGAAGCAGAGGAACGAGGGGACTTCCTCAACCGAGTCTTCACTGGAGACGAGTCCTGGTTTTACGAATTTGATGTGGAGCTCAAATCTCAAAGCAAGGAATGGAAACTAGCAGGAGAACCGAGAACAAAAAAAGTCGCGAAAATCAAGGTCCAATGTGAAGACAATGCTGATTGTTTTCTTTGATTCTAGGGGCACTGTTCACAAGGAATTTGTCCCTCCCAGCCAGAGAGTGAACGGAAATTTTTACGTTGAAGTTCTGACACGTCTCAGAGCTCATGTGACCCGAGTTCAACCGGAGTTGGCAAAAGGGGGCAGGTGGATCCTTCATCACGACAAAGCGCCCGCTCACACGTCGCTCGTTGTGCGCGAGTTTTTGGCCCGAAGCTCAATCACCGTGACAGACCACCCACCTTATTCACCCGACTTAGCCCCGTGTGACTTCTTCACGTTCCCGAAATGCAAAATGGTGCTTCGGGGGCGGCACTTGGGAGATGTGGAAGCCATCAAGGTGGAAACGACACGGCAACTGAACAACATCACAACTGGAGACTTTCAGCAATGTTATCAACAGTGGAAACGGTGTTGGCAGAAGTGTATTGCATCTCAGGGCGAGTACTTTGAAGGAGACCATATTGTAATACCTGAATAATTGTAAAATAAAGTTATTAATCAACTTTTATATTTATTTTCCAGACAAACCTCGTATGACTGGTCTGTGTTTCACTTTTGCTGATGAAGGCTGTGGCTGAAAGCTTTATGTAAATGTCTTTTCACTGAGCCTGTCTGCATTTTAACATGTGTTCTTTATGGTAAGTAGCAATCTATCTGTTCCTACATTACATTTTCAGACAGATATATTGCTGTGGACCTTGCCATTGGTGGGGAGGCTTGCATGCCTCAGCGATACAGATAGCCGTACCATAGGTGCAACTACAACGGAGGGGTATCTGTTGAGAGGCCAGACAAACGTGTGGTTCCTGAAGAGGGGCAGCAGCCTTTTCAGTAGTTGCAGGGGCTACAGTCTGGATGATTGGCTGGTCTGGCCTTGTAACAATAACCAAAACGGCCTTGCTGTACTGGTACTGCGAACGGTTGAAAGCAAGGGGAAACTACAGCCATAATTTTTCATGAGGGCATGCAGCTTTACTGTATGGTTAAATGATGATGGCGTCCTCTTGGGTAAAATATTCCGGAGGTAAAATAGTCCCCCATTTGGATCTCCGGGTGGGGACTACTCAAGTGGACGTAGTTATCAGGAGAAAGAAAACTGGCATTCTACGGATTGGAGTGTGGAATGTCAGATCCCTTAATTGGGCAGGTAGGTTAGAAAATTTAAAAAGGGAAATGGATAGGTTAAAGTTAGATATAGTGGGAATTAACAAAGCTTGGTGGTAGGAAGAACAACTTTTGGTCAGGTGAATACAGGATTACAAATACAAAATCAAATAGGGGTAACGCAGGAGTAGGTTTAATAATGAATAAAAAAATAGGAGTGCGGGTAAGCTACTACAAACAGCATAGTGAACGCATTATTGTGGCCAAGACAGATACGAAGCCCACACTTACTACAGTAGTACAATTTTATATGCCAACTAGCTCTGCACATGACGAAGAAATTGAAGAAATGTATGATGAGATATAAGAAATTATTCAGATAGTGAAGGGAGACGAAAATTTAATAGTCATGGGTGACTGGAATTTGATAGTAGGAAAAGGAAGAGAAGGAAACATAATAGGTGAATATGGATTGGGGGGAAGAAATGAAAGAGGAAGCCGCCTGATAGAATTTTGCACAGAGCATAACTTAATCATAGCTAACACTTGGTTTAAGAATCATAAAAGAAGGTTATATACATGGAAGAAGCCTGGAGATACTGACAGGTTTCAGATAGATTATATAATGGTAAGACAGAGATTTAGGAACCAGGTTTTAAATTGTAAGACATTTCCAGGGGCAGATGTGGACTCTGGCCACAATCTATTGGTTATGAACTGTAGATTAAAACAGAAGAAACTGCAAAAAGGTGGGATTTTAAGGAGATGGGACCTGGATAAACTGACTAAACCAGAGGTTGTACAGAGTTTCAGGGAGAGCATAAGGGAACAATTGACAGGAATGGGGGAAAGAAATACAGTAGAAGAAGAATGGGTAGCTTTGAGGAATGAAATAGTGAAGGCAGCAGAGCATCAAGTAGGTAAAAAGACGAGGGCTAGTAGAAATCCTTGGGTAACAGAAGAGATACTGAATTTAATTGATGAAAGGAGAAAACACAAAAATGCAGTAAATGAAGCAGGCAAAAAGGAATACAAACGTCTCAAAAATGAGATCGACAGAAAGTGCAAAATGGCTAAGCAGGGGTGGCTAGAGGACAAATGTAAGGATGTAGAGGCTTATCTCACGAGGGGTAAGATAGATACTGCCTACAGGAAAATTAAAGAGACCTTTGGAGAAAAGAGAGCCACTTGTATGAATATCAAGAGCTCAGATGGAAACCCAGTTCTAAGCAAAGAAGGGAAAGCAGAAAGGTGGAAGGAGTATATAGAGGGTCTATACAAGGGCGATGTTCTTGAGGAAAATATTATGGAAATGGAAGAGGATGTAGATGAAGATGAAATGGGAGATATGATACTGCATGAAGAGTTTGACAGAGCACTGAAAGACCTAAGTCGAAACAAGGCTCCAGGAGTAGACAACATTGGGTTAGAAATACTGACAGCCTTGGGAGAGCCAGTCCTTACAAAACTCTACCATCTGGTGAGCAAAATGTACGAGACAGGTGAAATACCCTCAGACTTAGAGAAGAATATAATAATTCCAATCCCAAAGAAAGCAGGTGTTGACAGTTGTGAAAATTACTGAACTATCAGTTTAATAAGTCAGGACTGCAAAATACTAACGTAAATTCTTTACAGACGAATGGAAAAACTGGTAGAACCCGACCTCAGGGAAGATCAGTTTGGATTCTGTAGAAATGTTGGAACACGTGAGGCAATACTGACCATACGACTTATCGTAGAAGAAAGATTAAAGAAAGGCAAACCTACATTTCTAGCATTTGTAGACTTAGAGAAAGCTTTTGTCAATGTTGACTGGAATACTCTCTTTCAAATTCTGAAGGTGGCGGGGGTAAAATACAGGGAGCGAAAGGCTATTTACAATTTGTACAGAAACCAGTCGGTAGTTATAAGAGTCGAAGGGGATGAAAGGGAAGCAGTGGTTGGGAAGGGAGTGAGACAAGGTTGTAGCCTCTCCCCGATGTTATTCAATTTGTATATTGAGCAAGCAATAAACGAAACTAAAGAAAAATTCGGAGTAGGTATTAAAATCCCTGGAGAAGAAATAAAAACATTGAGATCCGCCGATGACATTGTTATTCTGTCAGAGACAGCAAAGGAGTTGGAAGAGCAGTTGAACGGAATGGACAGTGTCTTGAATGGAGGATATAAGATGAACATCAACAAAAGCAAAACGAGGTTAATGGAATGTAGTCAAGTTAACTCGTGTGATGCTGAGGGAGTTAGATTAGGGAATGAGACACTTAAAGTAGTAAAGGAGTTTTGCTATTTGGGGAGCAAAATAACTGACTGGCAATGGCAAGGAAAGCGTTTCTGAAGAAGAGAAATTTGTTAACATCGAGTATAGATTTAAGTGTCAGGAAGTCATTTCTGAAAGTATTTGTATGGAGTGTAGCCATGTATGGAAGTGAAACATGGACGATAAATAGTTTGGACAAGAAGAGAATAGAAGCTTTTGAAATGTGGTGCTACAGAAGAATGCTGAAGATTAGATAGGTAGATCACATAACTAATGATGAAGTATTGAATAGGATTGGGGAGAAGAGAAGTTTGTGGCACAACTTGATTAGAAGAAGGGTTCGGTTGGTAGGGCAGGTTCTGAGGCATCAAGGGATCACCAATTTAGTATTGGAAGGCAGCGTGGAGGGTAAAAATCATAGAGGGAGATCAAGAGATGAATACACTAAGCAGATTCAGAAGGATGTAGGCTGCAGTATGTACTGGGAGATGAAGCAGCTTGCACAGGATAGAGTAGCATGGAGAGCTGCATCAAACCAGTCTCAGGACAACAACATATTGTTGTGAGATGTGGTGTGTAGTGTGGCATATGGGTTAGCATTACTGGCTGGCATACCGCAGTTCTTTGTTATTTATCATTTCTGTAAGGCTCTTGGAATATCTTATGTTTGTATATTCCAGAACATTAAGAATTATTATGAATAGCAGCATCCTGGAATATTCGATGTTTGCATACATAAAAAAACCTTTACATCGCCGTGTTCCAATTATGCAATATAGAAGCCATTGCCTACATGCACAGGAACTGGAATACAACAAGTACATTGTTCCCATGGTCTGTATATTTAGGAGACCTATGGATTACAAGCCAGAATTAGTTAGCTGCAAATCAGGCATCCATAAGTAGTTTCTGGAGATGCTGGTCATGCCCCAAAGAAATGGCTGAAAGAATGTGACAGAGTCATAGAATACAACAGGTAGGATGACATGAAGTGTTTGCCAAATTTGTACTTTCACTTAGACACTCACTGCAATTGTGCTTCAAGAGCACTGAAAAGAAGCTCAATAGAGGGGACAAATTCCAGGCCAAAATGAAGAAAATATGTGGTGACAATCAGTGGCAAGTCTGCTTAGTAAAAATGCAACTGACGAACAGGGTGCAATGTCAAGGGAAAATGACACATTCCTACATAAAGAATGTCTTGGTCCTATGCCATATTGTGAATTCAAACAACACAGAAGGTGTCTAAATCTCACATTTCATTACATGAATCAAACAACGGAAAATCTAGGATGGAATATGAAAATATTAGAGAAGGAATGTTGCTGCTCACCATATAGCAGAGATGCTGAGATGGAAGGATCCATATGGCTCAGACTGTGAAGCAGTCATTGAAATGGAGGATATCATTTTTGCTAGCATGTTCAGCAACAGGGTGGTCCACTTGTTTCTTGGCCACAGTTTGTCGATAGCCATTCATGTGGACCCCTCTCATCTCAACCTTCGTTAGTCACTGTCCTCACCCATCCAGCCCCTCCCTGTTCCCATGCCAGCACTACACAGCCTCCACCATCACATGCAGTCTTCTTATTTCTCTCCTTTTGCGCACTCCGCCCACCCTCCTCCTCACCTCTCCCCTGCCCTCAGTCTAACCTCCAGCACATCGCTGTCTACCACCCGCACCACATTATCCCTCCCCTTCCTCGCTCCAGCCTCCTCCTTACCCCCACCCAGTTGCCGCCACTCACATCATGGACTGGTGCAGCTGCTCACAGTGTGGTTTCAGTTGCCTGAGACTGCAGTCGTGTGTGTAAGTTGTGTGTGTGTGTGTGTGTGTGTGTGTGTGTGTGTGTGTGTGTGTGTGTGGGTGGGGGCACGAGCATATGTCTGTCTATTGTTGATGGAGGCCTTAATGGCCAAAAGCTATAACTGTGAGGGTCTTTTTGTTGTCCAATTATGATAAGCCACTTGGTCTGTCATGAGATGAATCTCATCTGCAATATAAAAACCAAACAGATTTACAGTATTCACTTTGTTAACCACAAAGTAGGTAACGGAATGGGCATATGAACTGTGTCAGCCATGAATTGGTCGAGAACAGGAATCTGTTGTATGTTATAATAGCTTGCCATGTGATGTTTGATGCATGGCAATGGTGGGGGTCTTAATCTGGCACACATCTATGAGTTGACTAGGGACACGGGGAACACCATCATGTCAAATTGTAGGATTAATGGCTTATCCGTCACTCACACTTCAATAAAAAAGTTTGTTCTGGCCTGCAGATCTCTGAGTTGACTACTGGGAACCCCACAAAATGTTGGCGAAGCTGCTTCTCATAAGCAACTCAGTCTTCCACAGATTCATCATGGGGGGAGGAGGGGTAAACAGCGAGTGGCTGAGCCTGGGTCAACATAGCCAACAAACATTCTATTGATGCTGTATGACATGCCATTATGACTGGAGTAAAGCCTCCATGAAAGGACCAAATGGCAGAAAAAAAAAACACAGAATCCAAAACACATACAAATTTGACCCTTAACATAACCACTTGTGTTCTAGCTAGGAACCCAAGGAAACACATGCTTGCTGTAATGGCTGGACATATGTCCACTGTGGGTGGTAGGTGTAGTAATCGGTGGGTTACCACTACCAGCTAGAGTGCTTATTATTGTCTCTGCCGTGTAAGTTTCTTTTGTGAGGCTGAGTAGCTTTTTGCAATTGATGAAAGCTTCACAGTTTAACTGAGCAAGTTGACTGATGAGTGGACTTGTCTCTCTGATGATGACACAGTAATAATGTCTACACAGTAAACAGCTTACCAAAGCAATTTGTTATTAGTATTTGTTGGAATAGCTTTGTCACTCTGGAGCTCTGTTCTTTCAGTCTATGATTGCTTGTGATGCCTGCAAAAAGTCTCATCCAAGAATAACATTATAACTACATTCTGTCAAAAATTAGAAGAACTGTGTGCAACATATGTTACTGTGGCTGGACTTCTTTCCCATTTGTGACTTTCAGCATAATTCCATTCATATCAAAGACCATCGTTTCTTTAACTGATCGTAATAAGCCCCTTAGACACCTAGCACCTGGACACGTTGGCCCTATGTGATTACATCAACAAGATTTCCTGGTATCTCGCTGACTGTTATCCATGGAAGATTTGCGTCTGTGACGGCCTGACCTCTGTAGATTGTCATCTCACTTATTTTTCTTGAAGTCAGCAGCTAAGTGACCAACTGGAACCTCTGAACAGTGATAGGGAATAACTGCAGCATGTTGGGTGCTACCTCGTCCAGGGTATGGGGATGGGCTTTGTTACACAGATCGACAGTTATCAACTGCAGCTGACTGGAATGATTAGAACTGTTAAGATGCTTGACATCTGGTGTCAGTAGCTTGCCTTCTTTCACTGGAGTAGCATATAATGTGTCCCGGTTGACCACCGTGGAAACATACTGACATGTTGTCTTCTGCTCTCCAAATGCTTGTGCTGAGTCGCAGATAGGCACAACACAAAGACTCACACAATTATAGCTTTCACCTGCTAAGGCCTTTGTCAGCAATAGACAGATTGGCTGACATAGTTTATATGCCCATTCCATTACCTACTTCGTGGTTAACAATGTGAGTACTGAAAATGTGTTTCAAACATTGTCCCTCATTGCATTAACTATCTTGATGATACCATCAAGATAGGTGCTAGCACAGAGCATCATCTAAGAAACCTCCATTCTTTGTTTTCTGTTCTAAAGACCGTTGGCTTCAAATGTAATCTCACTTTTTCCAGCTCCCATTGTTTATTTGGGCCATGAAATTTCCTGGCAAGGCATGAGCCCCATGAAATAACATGTCACCACCATTATGGTTTTGCCCCATTTGTCTTACCTATGAGAACATCAGGTATTCCTTGGCAAACTGGCATAGTATCAGAAGTTTATCCCCAGAGCAGCTGCTGTCTCCCACCCCTTGCATCTGTTACTTCAGAAAAGTGCTCCTTTTGTTTGGTCTACAGACTGTAAGCAAGGTTTTGTGCAGTTTAAGAACAGTGTTTGCCTTGTCTTGCAACATCTCCATCCATCAAGCATCTGGTCCTGGCCACAGACATGTCTCATCATGGGAAGGGGTGGTCCTGGCCCCATCACCATTCAGGTGTCTGCAAACAGCCTGTTGCCTTGGTGTCAGAAACACTCAACTCAGCTCAGCAACATTATTCTCAGGTGAAAAAAGGAGCTCTTTTTATTGTCTAAGCCTTAAAAAAAAATCATATGTTCTTGTATGGTGCAAAATTTCATTTAAGTACTGACTGCAAGCCCTTTCTTTCCCTATTAAGCCTGCAGATGTTCATAGCAGAGAAAACTGCTCATTGTGTTCAGAAATAGACTTCATTCTTCTTCCAGTAAAATAATGAGATCTATTTTTGTTGCATACCACAACATGGAAAACGGCTGCTCTGTCCTGGTTCCCCATGGCCCTGACCCCTCGTTTGACCAGGAGGGACTGCTTTGTTTTCAACTGGATATGGAGGCGACACAGATGGTAGATGGTTTCTCCATCACCAGTTCAAGCACTGTCTCTGCTGTGGCATTGTAGTTCTAGAAGCTCTGCTTATTACATCTGGATCACTGGGGTATCTCTCACACAAAATAGTTTGCATGCTGCCATGTGTTTGGGCTAAGCATTGATTGGGAGGTGGAACATCTGATCGCTGCTTGCCATAAGTGTTCCAGTCAAAAGACAGCAGCGCACACTGTTCTTTTGTCATGACCAGCCTTTGAAAGGAGTCCACACTGATTTTGCCAGTCCTTTTTAGACACTTCCACATTATCAGCGATTGCTGCTTTTTCTCATTTTCCCTATGTCGTTCGTTGTCCGTGACAGCACATGCTATTGCTAAGGCCTGTTGAAGATATTCTCCATAGAAGACTCACCTTGCACCCTGGTTTCGGACAATCGACCACAGTTCGTGGTGTACCCTTCCAAGAACTTAGGTGCACACAATGGCATTCGCCAATTCAAGGCACCTCCCATCAATCTGCAGTTGAACAGTGAAGCAGTACACCTTGTCCAAATGTTTAAGAGGAAGATGTGAAAGTACACAGAAAAATTTCAGCCATGGACACTGCTCAATCTCCTGCTGTGAAGCAGGTGTTTCGCAGCAGTGCCGGTTTTGTCAATGCTCATGCCTGTGTCTTCATGGTTCACACCAAAGAGTGACTCGTGACACTTCACTGGAACCAGTTGCGTCCTTGGATGAGCACAGGGGGCCCTCCATGAGCCATGGGCCTGTCACCTCATTCTGGCCACTCCGAGGGTGACCAGTCTGGTTGTACCCACCTACTCCAGCAGTTGGGGCTTCGTAATCACCAAGGGTGGGTGTGCTTGCTGTGGCCAGTACTGGCACCTTACACTGCACTGAGCAGGGACTGCTGTCAGCAAGAACAGAAGATAGGTCTCTGACATTCACAGCCCCTCCTCTCCAGTCGCTGTCATCACTGCATGTGTTGGCGCCCATTGTCATGGATTCTGGCGTCCAGACAGTTCCCAGCCCCTTTGTTGCTTGTTCTGTCCACCAGTTGCCTTGGGGTCCACAGGTGCCCCTGTCCTACTCACTCTTGGCCATATGAGCTGGTCCAGGCGGATCGGGAACTTCTCATGTCTTTCGCTGCTGCCTCTGGCACAACTATGGACACCATGGACATCTCTTCAAACACAGCATTACAGTCGCCAATGCCTGGTCTTTCTCTCCACAAGGAAGGAGGACTGTAGTAACCTGCTAGTTACTACACCTATCACTTACAGTGGACATTAGTTGGGCCATTACATAAGAGTAGTGCATGCCAACCACTGCCACTAGAGGCAGCCTGGTCACCAACTGTTATCACCAGGTATGCCATGCATGAGCAGCTGTACACCAACACCATCTGACAAGGGCAGGTATGGGTCTCTGGGCCTGCAGTTGTTAAATGTGTTTGAGATGAGTAAACTACTTTCATTGCGTTCCTTTTGATGTCACCCCATGACCCAGTAAATTGTATCCCATTTATGGCCATATGTTTCCTTGTGTTCCTATTTAGACAAGTGGCGAAGGGTAACTTCGGGTCACTGGTTGTCATGAGTAGCCACAACTCATTCGAACAGGCGTGCACAGCAACAGCCGAAACAGTTCAGAAAGAGCATATTAATGTCATTGATGCTACCACTACAATGAAGGAGAGAAAGCTAATATTGCACTGCCCCGGGATTTGGTCTGAATGTTGGTAACTGATAGCAGCTTTTCTGCGTCAATTTCTTTATGTTTTCAGATCCAGAGAGGAGAAAACACAGACCAAGTGACCTATGATAAAACACCATGTCAACCAACAATTAGCCAGCACTCATAAAGTATATCACAGCTGAACAACAAATAATTCAGGAGAAAGTGAAGAGGATGCTATGAGGTAAGGTCACTGAACTTACAGACAGTTTTAGGTCCTCTCCTGTGGTGCTTGTGAAGCAGAAGAGTGGTCCCTGGCTTTTCTCTGTTGATTATCAACAACTGAACAAAATCTTACAGAATGATGTCTACGTAAATCCACACACTGATGACACACTAAGACTGTTTGAAAGCAACAAAGTATTTCTAAGCTATGGATGTATAGATAGCCCACTGGCAAATCGAGGCTGATAGGCTGACCCAGAAAAGATTGCCTTCATAAGCCCTGATGGCCCCTGTAAGCTTAATGTTATGCAATTTGCACTTGTAACACTCCAACTATCTTCGACAATATGACAACTTGCCTCAACAACCTTAAATACACGACATGTCTTAGGTATCTGGATGATATTGTTGTTTTCTTAAAGGCTTTCGAAAAACATCCAGGCCACCACACAACTGACTTCAGACTGTAGGCCTCTTTCTGAATCAGAAAAAGTGCCTTTTTACTGCCCAAGAAATAAAGATATTGGCACCTCAAGTGAAGTGTAGTCTCCATTCCAATCCAGAGAAAGGAAGAGCAGTCACAGATTTTCTGATTCTCACCACATTCACGATGTGAGAAGTTTTTCTCATACTGTGCTCATACTACTGACAGTTCTAAAGGACTTTAAAGGACTTCTGTACCATGGCAAATCCATTGCAAGAACTTCCAGAATGATAAAACGGAACATCACACCAACACAAGCAACTGTGAGGTAGGTTCTAGTGTAATTGCAGAAAGATGCTAAAAAGATCATGTTCCAGGATATTGTCCAAATCCAAGATGAGCTACTCCACAACTGAGAAGAGAGCCTTGCAGTTGTTTGGGTCATCAATAAGTTCTGGCCACATTTATTTGGCAAACTGTTCACTGTTAAGACAGACCACCATTCTCTGTGCTGGCTGACTAGCCTGAAGGGTTTGTTGGGTCATCTGCCAAGATGGACACTGGGGGTTTGGAGTACATCATCACAGTGGTTTACATTACAAAAGAGGATGCAAACACATGCAGGTCAACTGAAGTTCAAGGAATCCTTTCACAGAGCATAGCAGAGTAGACAAAACCTCAGTCACTACTGCATTACATCCAGCTATCCTAAAGTTTTTCCATGATGCTCCAACATTTGGTCACCGGGGATTTGTGAAGACCATTGACAGAATCAGATGCAGGTATCAATTGCCAGGTCTCCACTGATCATTCAGACACTGTGTGAGCTACAGTAAGGTACACCAGCAACAGACACGTGTGCCGCAACCACCTTTGGGGCAACGGATACTAATGCTGTCTGCTGCAGTGCTAGTCCAATGAATCCGAATCAAGGTTCACGAAGTCAACAAATGGGAGTCAAAGGATAATAAATTGTACTGACTATCTTGCCCACTATGCTGTCACTGTGTCGACTGCTAAAGCTCCAGAAATTGTGAGGTTTCTTGTAGACGAACATTTTGGAGCACGGAACACCATTTGTGTTAATCCCGGATAGTGAGAAAGTTCTCCAGTTGAGACTAGTATTAGAGGTAATTTCGCATTGCAACATCTGACAACTGTCTACCATCCACAGATGAATAACTTCACAGAATGCTTTATTAAGGTGTTGGATAATATGTTCTTGATGCACACATAAGTCAAACAGAGAGACAGTGACACAACACTGCCTATCATGACTTTCATGTACAACACAGTGAAGCACAGCACAACACTACATGCTTCACAGGGGAGGGGATACTGTTGTCTGGTGGCTGATTGTCGTCCACACGGAATACCACTGGCGCATTCCTCCATGTTGATGAAGTTTCTTCCTAATACAAAAGCTTCTTGAAGGTGTGTAACGTGTTCTGGGCAGTCACTGAGTCATGGTAATAGGTCAGTGAGAAAGCAGGTGTGTGGCAAAGGGTACTTCTGTCAGCACAATTTGTTGAACTGTTTCAGTCAGTACCCTTAACTTGGTGCTCAACTACCAGCACTGCTTGATTCATTACAGGTCTGTTTAAGATCTTCGGCCTTCCTCCTTTACTGCATATCCACATTATGAAATCCCTTATATTCTTTAAATAAATGTAATAGGTTAGGTTAGTGTTGTTTAACGTCCCGTCGACAACGAGGTCATTAGAGACGGAGCACAAGCTCGTGTTAGGAAAGGATGGGGAAGGAAATCGGCCGTGCCCTTTCAAAGGAACCATCCCGGCATTTGCCTGAAGCGATTTAGGGAAATCACGGAAAACCTAAATCAGAATGGCTGGAGACGGGATTGTAAATGTAATAGATAAGAACTGCAGATTGCAAATAAAAACTGTGATGTTCATAATCACTTAACCAGACGAAACAAAAACTTATATATGACACAAATAATCACAGCCCTGTGCTAAAACAGGGCTTGAACTTTGTAACAAACTTAACCAAGAACATAAAAGCAATTACTGACGACAAAACCTTTGGAAAATCTTTAAAGTCATACTTGCAGCATCACTACCTTTACTCCGCTGAAGAATATTTAAATGTATCAAGTGCGTTTTATACATAAATATTTATACATATGAAGTGTGTTATATGTAACTTTAAATGTGTGTGCATATGAATCCATTTGATATATACAGGATTAATAAAATTACAGTGCAATACTTTACAGATACATCATTTGTTGCATATTGAAAGAAACTGTAACTTGACACATCTGCTATTAAATGATAGTTGACCGTTCCTCTCAGTTCATACATTCTTCGTTGGAATGCCTCTTCATCCAACTGTGGTCAGCCAACTGAGAGGGAGGAAAAAAACTTATTCACAGAAAAATAGAACCTTGCGATAGGTCTCACCCCTTAAATTGTCACTTTGATTTTTTAAGTTTTTCAAACAAACACAATACTATCACATTGTGACCAGGCTTGAGTCCGAATCTGAAAGCAGTGTCATCAGCAAAAACACCAACGTTTTGCCAGCACTGAACTGATCTCCTGGATGGAGAGAGCTGCCCCCCCCCTTTTTTTTTTTTCCCATCAAATGTTCCAGAGTACAAAAACATAAGGTATTTTGATAACCTTCCAGAAATGATAAATACTAAGCAGCAATAATTATTAGTGGCTGTGTTTCAGCTTACAACCCACAGCATGCCACACCAGTGACACTAACCACTACACCACACTGCATGCACCACAACTTGTGGCATTGCTCTCTCTCCTGGAAACCATGTTATAGTTCTGGGTGGAGATTTTAATTTGACGGATATAGACTGGGAGACTCAAACGTTCATAACGGGTGGCTGGGACAAAGAATCCAGTGAAATTTTTTTAAGTGCTTTATCTGAAAACTACCTTGAGCAGTTAAACAGAGAACCGACTCATGGCAATAACATATTAGACCTTCTGCTGACAAACAGACCCGAACTATTTGAAACAGTTAACGCAGAACAGGGAATCAGCAGTCATAAAGCGGTTACTGCATCAATGATTTCAGCCATAAATAGAAATATTAAAAAAGGTAGGAAGATTTTTCTGTTTAGCAAAAGTGACAAAAAGCAGATTACAGAGTACTTGATGGCTCAACACAAAAGTTTTGTCTCTAGTACAGATAGTGTTGAGGATCAGTGGACAAAGTTCAAAACCATCGTACAATACCGTATTTACTCGAATCTAAGCCGCACTCGAATCTAAGCCGCACCTGAAAAATGAGACTCGAAATCAAGGAAAAAACAATTTCCCGAATCTAAGCCGCACCTGAAATTTGAGACTCGAAATTCAAGGGGAGAGAAAAGTTTTAGGCCGCACCTCCAGATCGAAACAAAGTTGGTCCATTGTAATATGAGACACAATTTAGGTCGAATGAATGACGATACAGCTTCAGTAGTTTGGTTCGAGTCGTAAGCTTAGCAGTTAAGCTTTACCAGGTAGCCATTGCAATGCGTCAGGCGCTACGTCCGTATTTATACGGGTACCCTTCCTTTTTCACGTGCTTCGTTTGGTTTGAATTGATTGCTTATTTTTCTTTGATCTGATAAGTGCCGTTCTCTTTGTTATAGATCTTTACGTATCACTCTAAGCTGAAAATGCATTACTGTACTGTGTCATGCATTGTTTGTTGCATTCTGATAATGAGTGTTAACGACCAGTCGCTGCTAGCGGCATGCCTTGCTTTTGTGCGCGCTATCGCTGCTTACAATAAAAAAAGAGAGGAATCGTCTCATTAGCGAAACAATGGCAAGAGACTGCTATTTGTTGTTACTTACACTAATGCTTTCTTTGATAATGATCAACAAGAACCAAATAATAGACTGCGTATGATAGAAGATGTTCTGAACGAGAGTTCAGCGAAAATTTTTCTCTGAAAATCTTTGTAGACGCCTCTGTAGTACGTTACATTCTGCACAGAAATTAGAGTCATCTAAGATTTAAAAATCTAGTCAATTGTCGTGCTTCATTTCTGACTGTATCACTATTAGGTATAAGAATAATACGAATATAAACATGACATGATATGTATATTCTTCCGTGTTTGCTGTTGTCTCACTCTAGTTTCGTAGTTTATTAGGCAGCAAACATGAAAGAATACAAGGCAAAATGTTTATATAAGTATTATTCTTATGGTGAAGAGAATACTGCATGTGATTCACAATTCATAAAAATTCCTATTAGCAACCATCTCTTCTCACAGGTAGGAAAAATTCAGAAGGTAGAGTTGGCCAGATTCACAAACATCCCAAACAGTCTTGCCAGTCGGATTTTCGTAGTACATTGAAATGCTGCTACTTTTGAAGATGAATAATACGGAATTTGTATCTACTTCGTTGGGTAATGTATGAAAATGTAGTGGTCGAAACTCGGGGCGGATAAAAAATCTCGTCTTCCACTTTTTTTTTTAATTTATTTACTGGCGCAGAGGTTTTGGCGCCAGTATTTATCTTTGTGCCTGCAAAGCATGCCTGTGTAGCGCTACATATATTCGACAGTAGAAGTTAGTTGTGGTGGCACCTACAAACATTTTTCAGAACTTCCGCTTACTTTGGACTCGATTCTAAGTCGCAGGCGGTTTTTTGGATTACAAAAATCAGAAAAAAAGTGCGGCTTAGATTCGAGTAAATACGGTATGCGTTAGATGAGTATGTGACAAGCAAGATCGTAAGAGATGGAAAAGAGCCACCGTGGTACAACAACCGAGTTAGAAAACTGCTGCGGAAGCAAAGGGAACTTCACAGCAAACATAAACATAGCCAAAGCCTTGCAGACAAACAAAAATTACACAAAGCGAAATGTAGTGTGAGGAGGGCTATGTGAGAGGCGTTCAATGAATTCGAAAGTAAAGTTCTATGTACTGACTGGGCAGAAAATCCTAAGAAATTTTGGTCTTATGTCAAAGCGGTAGGTGGATCAAAACAAAATGCGCAGACACTCTGTGACGAAAATGGTACTGAAACAGAGGATGACAGACTAAAGGCCGAAATACTAAATGTCTCTTTCCAAAGCTGTTTCATGGAGGAAGACTGCACTGTAGTTCCTTCTCTAGGTTGTCGCACAGATGACAAAATGGTAGATATCGAAATAGACGACAGAGGGATAGAGAAACAATTAAAATCAATCAAAAGAGGAAAGGCCGCTGGACCTGATGGGATACCAATTCGATTTTATAAAGAATACGCGAAGGAACTTGCCCCCCTTCTTGCAGCGGTGTACCGTAGGTCTCTAGGAGAGCGTAGAGCTCCAAAGGATTGGAAAAGGGCACAGGTCGTCCCCGTTTTCAAGAAGGGACGTCGAACAGATGTGCAGAACTATAGACCTATATCTCTAACGTCGATCAGTTGTAGAATTTTGGAACACTTATTATGTTCAAGTATAATGACTTTTCTGGAGACTAGAAATCTACTCTGTAGGAATCAGCATCGGTTTCGAAAAAGATGCTCGTGTGAAACCCAGCTCACGCTATTCGTCCACGAGACTCAGAGGGCCGTAGACACGGGTTCACAGGTAGATGCCGTGTTTCTTGACTTCTGCAAGGCGTTCAATACAGTTCCCCACAGTCTTTTAATGAACAAAGTAAGAGCATATGGACTATCAGACCAATTGTGTGATTGGATTGAAGAGTTCCTAGATAACAGAATGCAGCATGTCATTCTCAATGGAGAGAAGTCTTCCGAAGTAAGAGTGATTTCAGGTGTGCCGCAGGGGAGTGTCATAGGACTGTTGCTATTCACAATATACATAAATGACCTTGCAGATGACATAGGAAGTTCACTGAGGCTTTTTGCAGATGATGCTGTGGTGTATCGAGAGGTTGTGACAATGGAAAATTGTACTGAAATGCAGGAGGATCTGCAACGAATTGACGCATGGTGCAGGGAATGGCAATTGAATCTCAATGTAGACAAGTGTAATGTGCTGGGAATACATAGAAAGATAGATCCCTTATCATTTAGCTACAATATAGCAGGTCAGCAACTGGAAGCAGTTAATTCCATAAATTATCTGGGAGTACGCATTAGAGGTGATTTAAAATGGAATGATCATATACAGTTGATCGTTGGTAAAGCAGATGTCAGACTGAGCTTCATTGGAAGAATCCTAAGTAAATGCAATCCGAAACAAAGGAAGTAGGTTACAGTATGCTTGTTCACCCACTGCTTGAATACTGCTCAGCAGTGTGGGATCCGTACCAGATAGGGTTGATAGAAGAGATAGAGAAGATCCAACGGAGAGCAGCGCGCTTCGTTACAGGATCATTTAGCAATCACGAAAGCGTTAAGGAGATGATAGATAAACCCCGGTGGAAGACTCTGCAGGAGAGACGCTCAGTAGCTCGGTACGGGCTTTTGTTAAAGTTTTGAGAACATACCTTCACAGAAGAGTCAAGCAGTATATTGCTCCCCCCTTTGTATATCTCGCGAAGAGACCATGAGGATAAAATCAGAGAGATTAGAGCCCACACAGAAGCATACCGACAATCCTTCTTTCCACGAACAATACGAGACTGGAATAGAAGGGAGAACCGATAGAGGTACTTAAGGTACCCTCCGCCACACACCGTCAGGAGTCTTGCGGAGTATGGATGTAGATGTAGATAGTGACCAGCTGTTTCAGAAGATCTCATTGCAGCCAACTACAGCACCCTGGATTTAGATCTTGTCAGCAGTCTTTTGTATTGTTGTAATGGCTGATCCACACTGATTATATTTTTCACATCCTCTTCACTGTGATGAGCATTGAAGATAGCCCCTCCTGTTGATGCAATGCTATTGTTGAGTGGATCTTCAGTTTCCTCCAGCCTCCCATAATTGATCTGCTACATACAGAGGACATGGACAATGTCTCTGTGCTTTTGTCTTCTTGATGTAGTTTCTAATACCCAACTCTGTATTGGATGTCCAACAAGTGACAAGAGGATACAGCTCAAAGTAGTATTCTGGTAAAATTTCTGATAGTCCCACTTTTGTTCAGGTGTAAAAATCTATAACAAATCTCCCAGGCTGTACCTTGCTGGTTGGTGCTTGGCATTGCTTTTCGTCTTTCTCCAGGCCCTGTATGTGAGCCAGGTGCCTTGCTTCATCAGCCGTGGTGTTTTAGTTGTCATCGTATCATCCATTTGAAACAGAAGCAGTGTATCCACTATTGTTTTGGTCTCATGACATGAAGCAGAAAGCATGCTGTGAAGCCTGCAGTGGCACACTTTCCTGTATTGTACATGAATGTAATGATGGGCAGTGTTGTGTCACAGTCTCTCTGTTCAGTTTCAGTGTACATCAAGAGCATATTTTCCGATGCCTTAATAAAGCATCCTGTGAGGCTATTCATCTGTGGGTGGTAGGCAGTTGTCAGATGTTGCAATGCAAAATTACCAACAAACCTCACAGTTTCTGGGGCTTTGGCAGTCGACAGATTTAGTGGCAGGATAGTGAGTGAGGTAGCCAGTGCAATTTCTTAATCATTGATTCCCATTTGTTGACTTTGGGAAGCTCGATTCGGATTCAGTGTACTGGCACCGCAGCAGACAGTGTTTGTACAAGTTGCCCTGAACGTGGTTGCGACACATGCTTCTGATGCTGGTGCACCTTACTGTAGCTAACACAGTGTGTAAAAGTTTAGTGGGGACCTGGCTATTGATATCTGCATCTGATTCTGTCAAGAGTCTCCACAAATCTCAGGTGACCATCATGAAAAAACTTCAGGATAGGTGGTTGTAAATGAGCTGGAATGAGATGGAGCTCTTTCCAACCCTTTAGATCATAGTCCCTCTTATACAGCGATCCACATATTAATTGGAATTATTTGTTGGTTGGTTCCTCCTCCTTAAGGCTCCTGTGGTTTCCAGCAATGCTACATCATCTTCTGTTCGGATGCACTGATTTGTAATACTGCAGTGACTGTGATTTCATTCCCTCTGCTGTGCTCTGCCAAAGGTTTCCTGAACTGCAGTCGGCATCCATGTGTTTGTGTTTGCTTTTGTTGCCAAATGACCCAACAGACCCATCAGTCTAGTCAGTCAGCACAGAGAATGGTGGTCTGTCACAATAGTGAACGGTTTGCCAAATAAATGTGGCCAGAACTTATGGATGACCCAAACATCTGCAAGGCTCTCTTCTCAGTTGTGGAGTAGCTCATCTTGGATTTGGAGAGTATCCTGGAACATGACCTACCATCTTTTCAGCATCTTCCTGAATTGCACTAGAACCTACCCCACAATTGCTAGTGTTGGTGTGAAGTTCTGTTTTAGCATTCTTGTCATACAATGTTAGGACTGGAGATAATGTTAGTCCTTGCAATGGATATGCCTTGATGCAGAAGTCCTTTAAAGTCCTTTAGATCTGCCAGTAGCATGAGCACCGTCGGAGGAAAACTTCTCACATCATGAATGTGCCAGGAATCGGAAAATCTGTGACTGCTCTTATTTTCTCTGGATTGGAATGGACTACGCTTCACTTGATGTGCCAATATCTTTATTTCTTGGGCAGTAAAAAGGCACTTTTTCTGATTCAGATAGAGGTCTACAGTCTGAAGTCAGTTGTCTGGTGGCCTGAATGTTTAGTTACTTAGTTACGTGTTCCACTGGTCAATCTCACGGTAACTGTTATGATGTGGAATGTTTCAAGTGCATAAGAAATGCACACATGAATGAAGTTTTTTTAAACCTTTAATTTTTTTAACTACCCCATTCCCTTAAATGGCACAAAATGCATATATTATACTTACAGATTTATTTATCCCTATTCAATAAATCATCTATGGTATGGAAGTAGTTGTCAAGGAGATATTATTTCAATTTATTTTTAAAACTGTTACTGCTGTCGGTCAAACATTTTAATTCACCTAGTACTTTATCAGAAAGTTTTTCAGCAGCATATTTTACCCCTTTCTGTGCCAAAGATAGGTTAAGTAGAGGATAGCGTAAGTATATCTTTCTTCTGCTGTTATAACAATGAATGTCACTGTTGTTTTTAAACTGGTCCATGTTGTTGAGAACAAATTTCATTACTGAGTAAACATATTGTGAGGCCATTGTTAGAATTCCTAACCTTTTAAACAGATTCCTACAAGATGTGCGACAATGAGCCGCACACATTATTCTAACCACTGTCTTTTGAGCAGTGAATACTTTTTGCCTAATTCTTGAGTTACCCCTAAATATTATTCCATATGACATCAGAGGATAATGGAATGTAGTCGAATTAAGTCGGGTGATGCTGAGGGAATTAGATTAGGAAATGAGACACTTAAAGTAGTAATGGAGTTTTGCTATTTGGGGAACAAAATAACTGATGATGATCGAAGTAGAGAGGATATAAAATGTAGACTGGCAATGGCAAGGAAAGCGTTTCTGAAGAAGAGAAATTTGTTAACACTGAGTATCGATTTAACTGTCAGGAAACACCTGTGAAACACCTAATGTAATTTCACCCCAGTTAGATGAATTGGAAAACTTCCTTAAATCAACTAAACCACATAAAGAAACTTTTTGTTCCTTTTCCATAGACATGACTTAAACCACTCATATGCTGTTTCCATTTATACCATAGAATTGTAATTTCTGTAACATAATGTAATGGTTCACACAATGAAACACTATGGACAAGTTAGAGAAAATTCCTATTGGTGACATTTTACTATTTAAAGACTCTATTATGTGGGCAGTGAAATTGTGTATTGCTGTCTCAGTGGAACAGCATTTTTGAAATCCAAACTAATTTACTAAGTAACCCATTACTGCTGAGATGGCTAACCACTCTTGAGTGCCTGAGACATAAGGTAGCAGTTGGAGACCCGAGGCCCTTTTGAAACAGAAGCAATGTATCCACTGTTGTTTTGGCCTCATGACATATCAGCTAGTCATCATCTGGACAGTTGAGCTATGTTGTGGTTTGCACCCCATGCCAGTCACTGCCTTGAAGAAAATGCTATAACAGAGTTGCAGCTGCCACTAATGCCACCATGCCTTGGACCTCCAACTGCTACCTCATGACTCAAGCACTTAGCAGCACTAACCTCGACTGCTACTGCTAGTCTGTAACACTAGAATCCAGTTATCTTCATATGTTGGGTGGCTCACACTGAGGAACCCGCATCCCTGAGCTGTTGGGCCTGACATAGTTGCCCACCAATGGGTGTAACACTTTGCTAAGCAGAACATGCTAGAAAATTTAGTTTCTCCTGCCCTATAAAATGTTGAAATTTTCACTAGTGCACAACACACCATTTTTGAGGCACAAATGCAGGAGAGAGGGTTGTTCAAGAAAATTTAAAACATCCACATATCGGACATATGCAAAAAGGCAGCACACACTGTACACAACTAATGCCACCACACATCCAAAGATGACCAATCTTAGGAGTTATCAATAGTGAATCTTAATTGCCATTGGTTAAGCAAGTAGCATTAATTGTTGGGTGAGCAAGCGGGGGAGGGGTGTTGTTGTGGCAGGTGCCAGGAGAGGGCAGTGGGGGGCTGGGGGGGGGGGGGGGGGAGGGAGGAGAACTCCAAGTAGAATCCATCTCAATTTTTAACGTCACTTGCTAATTAATTGGCTGCTTTCTTAATAATACTATCCCAGTAGCTGGAAGTGCTTGCCAGAATCTCTGTATTGTTATAACCTATAGGATGACCAATGTCAAAGCAATGATATGCAATAGCAGATTTCTTTTTGACTGAACTTAGCAAAAAACTGATTTTATAAATATAAAAGGCAAGCTAAATATACATAAAACAACAGTGGTCTGGACAGGAAGGTAAACACAGATAAAACTAGGTTAATAGGCCAGCAGTGCATGACAATAAGAAAGAGTATAGCTTTACTGAAAGATTTTATACTTTCAATATTCTTGGAGCTGTAATTCCAGCATGTCCTTGTTTGATCCCTGACAAGTCCTAGGAGTTTTATCCAGTCCCTTACAAATACTTTCACCTCTAGAAATGATAAATATTTAAGGAAAACTGCAATGATATAGCATGCCTCACAGTCAGCTTTAAACTATAGGAACACATAACTGACTGAATATGTTAACTCATAGGTTGGAAAATGGAAAGGCTATACCCCCTGAAATAGTACCACACTTGCTAAAGCACTGTGGCATTCACACTAACATTTGAGCTGGTAACAGCTTTAATGTTAGAGAATCTAAACATTTTTGTAACTCAACAATTGAGTTGCAATGAAGAACTTCCACAATGAATAGGCTGATGGTGACATCTGAGCAGGAACGAAGAAGATTTTCATGTACATAAGGAAAAACCACATTGTGAAACTTATAATCTTAAAGGTAGTGTGTTCTGAAAATGAAAAAAAAAGAAAAGAAAAAAAATGCATTTGCAAAGAATATAACTGCTGATTGACTGTCGAAAAACGTTATGTCAGTATGATACGTACCTGGGCCTGAAAAGAGATGCTGTTACTTGGAACTCCTGTCACTTCCTGTGGCATATCACAAGCATTATGAGCACCTTGTGGCAATTTAATGACACGTTTTGATGTCTTCAGCATGATGAGGCGACCCTCGAGTGCCTTGCCCTCTTCTAAAGGTGGCCTGCCCAGCTATTAACAATAAAGAATTGCTTTAAGACCTCTGTAGCCCCACACTAGAACTAAATTACTATTTGTAGTGTACTGTTTTATGGCGAAAAAAAAAAGGATGGAAGATTAGGGTTTACATTCTGTAAATTATGTTGTCATTAGACATGGAGAACAAACTCGAACCGGGTAAGGATGGGAAAGAATAAGCCACATCCTTTTCAGAAAGATCTTACCAGCATATACTTTAAGAAATTTAGGAAAACCAAAGAAAAAGTATATCTGGACTGCCAGAGGGAGATCAGAACTTCCATCCTCACAAATGTGAGTTCAACGTCTTACCACTGTGCCAAGTCACTATATAGTTTTGTGATGGAGTAATGTTTGCTGTTTTCTTATTCTTTTTCATGTTTAATCTAAAATCGTAATAAATCCTCATATGACAGCTTTGTGATGGCATTGCAAGGAATATGAGACCACACAATGACACTTCATTAAATTAAGCAGATATCATACAATGCTTTAAGTTACATTTAAACACTGTGCAGTGCACACAGTTTATGATGAGGCAAAGAAGGGAGAAATATGCAAGCCAAGAAGTGTACAGTCATAATGAATCTTGGGGCAGGCCAGGTATGCTTCGTTTGTGCACACATCAGAGAAGATTTTAGATTCAAAAGATATGGAAACACATGAAGTGAGAGATGTATTTGGTTTCTCAGAGGAAAACCTAATTTAGTGTCTTGCACACAGACCAAGATTTTCTTCCTTTTCTGACTTAACATGGGCACTTCCTGTTTTGTATACAGTAGCTAAATAATAAATAAATCAATGAAACTAAAATAACGGATTCAGCAATTAACATCAAATCCATCATTTGAATATGAGATACTGATGATGTGCCAGAGAGTACAACTGAGTTGAGATTTGTATTCATGCCAACAAATTTTAACTTCTGAAATTGCAAGTGACTTGAAATTCATATGCTACTTTCTTGTCGAGATACTTTTCGTATTACCAAAAGGACTGAACAATAGCATCACCAATGAATGTGTGGTGGTGGTGGTGGTGATGGTTCTGTTAGAAACGATATGGTGATTAGCTATAAAAATCATTTTAATTTAAGCTTAACACAATAAATCCCAAATTCACAACCCCAACATAACATTTGAGCAAAAGTATGTGATGGAGTTCATGTGTTCAAATCATCTCATGGCTGGGGAGTGGTTCTCCATCAAAATATAATAGCCACTGTGTGTTAGTTACTTTGTTAGTCACCAGCAAGTATAACTTACTTCCTATACTGAAATGATAGTACTTTTTACGGATGTTGTTAGTTGCGGGAAAGCAGTGGAGATAATTGTATCACACAAGTGTGCATCTCTCTCAAAATGTTATACTACAAAATTTAAGTTAATAGTTTTCTTGGGAGTATTTTCCTTTCTTGACTATGAAGTTCTGAGGACCAGTTTAGGTTTATGTTGGATGTACATAAAATTGAATGAGGAAACAAAGGGAAACATTTTGTATAATGTTCTTCATAAAGTTTCAATAATTTTACAGTACCTGGCCATGAGCATTGCTGCCCCATGCCCACAGACGCCCACTTGCTGCTTCTAATGCTGTAGTGAATTCACAGCCACAGCTAACTTGCTGTAACTGACTGTCTTCAGGAATGCCTCCACAGATAATTGTTGATGCAGGGGACTGCTGAAGGAAGGTGAAATTATCCAAAATATCACTACGAAAATATGCCAATAACATGAAATGTCTAAAAATATACAGTGTGATTCCATGATTATGTTACAAACTTTCAGGGATGATGGAGAAGGGTAAATGTATTAATTTGAGGTAATGACCAAATCCAAATTTACAAGCGAAAATTCTTATAATACCTCTGACAGTGTACTAGTGTACAACTTGTACAGTGAGTTCTACGGTTTCCATATTCCATAGTATGGATCAAGATAACAAAAAAAAAAGTGTAAACATGGGGTCTAAAGTTCATATCTTGAGAGCAGCGAACACTTTTTCATCTTTCCTACTGTAAAATACGTATCTCTTCTGCTGAACAAGGGTTCATAGTTCTATATTCAAGGCATCTTGCAGCCTTCACACAATTGATGGAAGACATTTTTGTTTGTAAATATAACAGTAAGACTGCTTGGTTTTTACATTTTTTAATTTACTGAAAAGCTGCTGAGCACATGCTCATCATCAGCAGTCCTTTATAAGTAAGTACTGAACCGTCAAACTCAAAGCACAAGTAATTATAAACACATTCCAACTCCCATAACACACAGTCTATAGCATTTATTATATATTATTTTCATGTATCTTCCATAGGACCACTGCCGATGAGGATGTGCACAATATTGGGTTAGTAAATTAAAAAATATAAAAATCAAACAGCTTTGTCATTATAAATACAAATAAAAATGTTTTTCGTCAAGTGTACATGGCTCTTAAGATATGCAGTTTAGAGCCATGTTTACTAGACAATTTTTTCTTGTTTCGGCCCAGGCTACCTCCTCATAAAATATGGAAAGCAAAGAGCTAACCATAGAAGAAGTCCACTAGTCCACAGTCAGAGGTATCAGAACTATTTTTGCTAACAACTTTCGACTTGGCCATTTCCAGACCAGGGTCCCTTACCTCAAATTGATACAGAATCCCCCAGTATGTAATGTGTTTATGCAGTGAGATTGACCACAAGCAAATACAATATGTGGGAGGGAGCAGTGATGGGAGAGGATGTGATGGGGAAGAGGGGGGAGGAGAGGGAGATAACACAATATTATTTGAGGTTTTTTACATGTGACATATATAGCACGTACAAATGTTGTGTGATTTAGTCTTAGCTCTTTAGATATAAAACAGTGGATAGTGGTAGTATAATGAACACAATACCTATACCACATTCACATGGGATAGCCAAATATATTAACAGTTACTGGAAACTGTAAGTAATATGTAAATTCTGTGAATTCCGAAGCAAAAGTTTCAAAGTTAAGGAAGAATGTGTGTAGCAGAAGAGAAAGGCAGAAACCAAATGAGAGGCAACTTCAATGGAAGTTAAAGTGATAACAGGGGCTTAGCAATTTGTATACATGGTTTATAATTTAAAAAATTATAAAATGAATGAGAATTATGATTGTTACACATTTAATAAACACAACACTTACATTCTTCTATTATTTGTTGAAGTCTATCTCCATTAAAAGCTTCTTGAAGGTAGCTTACATTTGATCCTTTAACACATTCCTCCCCCCCCCCCCCCCCTCCCCCCAGATTAAGGATAAGAAAACACCATCTAGGATTGCTAAAAAAAGTTCAGTTATATGGAATTTCCCTATCTGATGCCTTTTTCAATTCTAAATGTATCACTATTCAGATGAATTCATGTACTATTTGTTAAGCCTCAAGTCTTACAATTTGTCCTTGCAGTTAATTTTAGTATATGTGATATTTAATGATGATTAACTGAGCTTCTGTGTGGCCAAACATGGACAAAGATTGTAAGCAAGATGTATGTCAATGTGTCGCCTGCCAATGGAGCAAAGTTAGCTGGCATGTCAGGGACCTGTTGGCATGTTTGTTTCACTGATACAAAGATTTGACCGTGTGTATCCGGACACTGTCAGGCCACTCCCACCACCGGAGAGGTACACCTACTGTCTTACAGCCACTGACCATACCACACACTGGCCAGAGATGTTTCCTATGGTTGATATCACTGCCGAAACAATCACAACCATGTTCTTCTGAGGATGCATCGTCCATTTCGGTGTACCACTAGGAGGTACAACAGACCAAGGAAGGAAATTCGAGTGAATGCATCGGCAATTGAAAGTGTACTGACCGAGGTGGCGCAGCAGTTAGCACACTGGACTGTGATTGGTGAGGACGGTGGTTCAATCCTGTGTTGCGTCCGGCAATCCTGATTTAGGTTTTCCGTGATTTCCCTGAATCACTTCAGGCAAATATGGATGGTTCTTTTGAAAGGGCATGGCCGACTTCCTTCTCCATCCTTCCATAATCCAATGGGACCGATGACTTCACTGTTTGATTCCTTCCCCCAAATTAATTGAAAGTGTTTCTATGTTGCATAAATCACAGCAGTCAACAGAGACATTGCTCATCATCCTCCTGGGTCTTTGCATGTTGGTGAAAGAACTGGAAAGTCATGACCACAGACTTTGTACGCAGTCTACAAGCACAAATCTGGCAGCTACATCATGTTGCTCTGAGGGAACTGTAAATCCATTTGTTTTCAACGAGCAACAGAGATGCGATTAAGTTTTTGTACAGCATGACACAGTGTGCAAAGGCGCAGCAACCAACTTACGATGAACATTTTCATGTTATCAGTAGAGCAGAAAAGATGTTCAATGTCAATGAGGGGTACATCATCCACCACTACCATCGACAGACTCAAACTTGTTTTGAGCACTGCCTGTACTGGTATGGACTCATCCACAAATACAGGCACCACTGACACGACAAACACACCAGCCAATCTGCCACACGTCACAGATAAGCCGTGATGGACATCAGAGGCAACCTCTGATGACACAGCAGCAGCCTGCACAAGACCTGTTGTGATCTGGGCTGGACATTACATCCAATTCAACAACAACTATCACTGACATTATAACAGGGAGTGGTGAAGTGCAGCAGTAACCAAAGTGCAGTGATTATCTCTGACACAATCTCTATTTGATTTATGTTTGCTCCCTGTGTTTTAATTATTCTGTTGTTTAGATTTCCCGTCTAGACAACGTATGAATTATGGGACAGTTTTAAGCGTTGCAATAAAGCTAATTTATCAAACCCGTAACAGACCAGTCCAGAAAGTAAGTGTGATAATCAACTAGACTAAATTACTGTATAACCAATGTACTGAATAGAAAATAGTTAAAATTAATAATAAAGTTACAAGACCAGTTGATGAGTTTTTTTGTTTAGGATAGTTGGAGTTGACACCTGAATGGATAGGTAAACAAATAAATAAAAAAGTAAAAATAATTTGGAGTGCTTCCAGTAATCTCCGTTTACAATCAGTGTACGTATTATCAGCTCTGGCACATGTATTTTTGTTGAGAAATCCCTTCAAAATCTGAGTACTGATCAACAAGCAACAGAGAGATGTGTGTTAGGAATTATTGTTTAAAGACCCAGACGGATCATGGAAAGGACTGGAATAGAAGATGTAATGATAAAGTAATGAAAATGACATGGAGATAGAAGAACATGTAGACAGGAAAATGGATGGTTGCATACAAACAAAGATCATTAGGCATGGAAAATTCTCCAGGATATTGGATGTCATACAGCTGATTGTGGTGATGATGATGATGATGATGATGATGATGATGATGACACAGACAACAGGAACAGAGAAAAATAATGAGTGACATGGTGGCAAACTTTCTGACTGGAATGAAGCCCAAACAAGATTTAAACATCACAAGGTAAGTGAAGAGATGTTAATACTTTTATAAAACGATTTCTTAATAATTTCCTCACTTCAAGTGAACTGCCAAGTCCTTATATTGTTCCACTGTTGTGTTGTTGTTGTTGTTGCGGTCCTCAGTCCTGAGACTGGTTTGATGCAGCTCTCCATGCTACTCTATCCTGTGCAAGCTTCTTCATCTCCCAGTACCTACTGCAGCCTACATCATTCTGAATCTGCTTGGTGTATTCATCTCTTGGTCTCCCTCTACGATTTTTACCCTCCACGCTGCCCTCCAATACTAAATTGGTGATCCCTTGATGCCTCAGAACATGTCCTACCAACCGATCCCTTCTTCTGGTCAAGTTGTGCCACAAACTTCTCTTCTCCCCAATCCCATTCAATACTTCCTCATTAGTTATGTGATCTACCCATCTAATCTTCAGCATTCTTCTGTAGCACCACATTTTGAAAGCTTCTATTCTCTTCTTGTCTAAACTATTTATCGTCCATGTTTCACTTCCATACATGGCTACACTCCATACAAATACTTTCAGAAACGACTTCCTGACACTTAAATCTATACTCGATGTTAACAAATTTCTCTTTTTCAGAAACGCTTTCCTTGCCATTGCCAGTCTACATTTTATATCCTCTCTACTTCGACCATCATCAGTTATTTTGCTCCCCAAATAGCAAAACTCCTTTACGTGTCTCATTTCCTAATCTAATTCCCTCAGCATCACCCGACTTAATTCGGCTACATTCCATTATCCTCGTTTTGCTTTTGTTGATGTTCATCTTATATACTCCTCTCAAGACACTGTCCATTCCATTCAACTGCTCTTCCAAGTCCTTTGCTGTCTCTGACAGAATTACAATGTCATCGGCGAACCTCAAAGTTTTTATTTCTTCACCATGGATTTTAATACCTACTCCAAATTTTTCTTTTGTTTCCTTTACTGCTTGCTCAATATACAGATTGAATAACATCGGGGAGAGGCTACAACCCTGTCTTACTCCCTTTCCAACCACTGCTTCCCTTTCATGTCCCTTGACTCTTATAACTGCCATCTGGTTTCTGTACAAATTGTAAATAGCCCTTCGCTCTCTGTATTTTACCCCTGCCACCTTTAGAATTTGAAAGAGAGTATTCCAGTCAACGTTGTCAAAAGCTTTCTCTAAGTCTATAAATGCTAGAAACGTAGGTTTGCCTTTCCTTAATCTTTCTTCTAAGATAAGTCATACGGTCAGTATTGCCTCACGTGTTCCAGTATTTCTACGGAATCCAAACTGATCTTCCCTGAGGTCGGCTTCTACTAGTGTTTCCATTCGTCTATAAAGAATTCGTGTTAGTATTTTGCAGCTGTGGCTTATTAAACTGATTGTTCGGTAATTTTCACACCTGTCAACACCTGCTTTCTTTGGGATTGGAATTATTGTTGTATGATACATAAAATTATTAATGGGAACCATACAACATCAATTTTTTTCAGACTTCATCCATGGAAGCAAAGTTACAAGTGAAATGATAACTGTTGAAAGAATCAAATTACTGAATGATGTCCGAGCAGGTGATTCTTTGTCTCACAAAACAAAAACAGGACAGTCATAATAAAAGAAGTGCCAATTTGAACAAATTAGAGGTACAACACTATGGATGTGTGTTAATTTATGATTCAGTCAAACAGCTAAAAGAAAGAATGATGACAGCAGAATTTCACAAATTAGTGCAAATAAGGTACTGCACTGCCAACCAAGTTGTAGGAGAAAAGTGCAAGTACTGTATGACAGCATATATTGAAATTTGGTAGCATTTTCATGACTGTTCTTATGCACCTAAAAGGTGGGTATTTGATGATGCAACACTCATAAAACAGAAGAGTTTACCTTCACATTCAATTCACATATATCATATCATGAAAATCAAAAGCAACTATCTTACAGACAAAAATAACATTTTTCTTTTGGTGAATTTTACCTTTTTCTGGGATGCAACAGGTGTTGGTATTAACACTTCTTTCCGTGAACCAGTGCCCAGCTGACCATCCAGATTTCTGCCCCAGACATACAGGGTACCATTAGATGTTAACAGTGCTGAATGATGGCAGCCACAGGACAACTGAAACAATTTTTTCCCTATCAATATCAGAGCTGAAAGGACAATATTGGTATTTTTTACTGCCTAGATCACGAAGCAAATGAAGCGTGAAACTTGTTGTCCTTAAACATAGATAAAAAAATCTACTCACCAAGCGGTGGCAGGAGAAACACATACAAAATGTTTTGCAGTTTGTTAGCTTTCGGAGCCAGTGGCTCCTCCTCCTGGCATGAGGGTTGAATGGGAAGAAAGAAGGATGAAGGAAAAGGACTGGTGTGGTTTAGGAAAAGGGATAGAATTCTGAAAAGTCACCCAGAATCCTGGGTCAGGGGTACTTACCAGAAGGGATGAGAAGGAAAGACTGATTGTTTGTCATTGATATTTTCAAAGATATGTGATTTGCAATTCAAGTTCATACAAATATTCTCTATCCTCATTCCATTTTCTCTTACTATTTTTATAATCTTTTTTTCCCTCTACTATACTATTTCAATCTCTCAACAAAAACATTCACCTACCTTAACCATATGTACACTTCCTTTTATGTCACCATACAGTCTTTCATCTCTTCATTATCTGCACAGCAAGTAAATATATGAACTTGTTGTATTGTGGATGGTGGTGGCTTTGTCTCTCTCCTCAATATGACAATATTATGAAAAGGATAGTTGCTACCCACCATATAGTGGAGATGCTAAGTTGTAGACAGGCACAACAAAAAGGTTGTCAGAAAGTGAGCTTTTGGCCAACAAAGCCTTCCTTGAAAATAGACAAGACACACACACACACACACACACACACACACACACACAGTGACAGTCCCTGGCTCTGTGTGTGTGTGTGGGGGGGGGGGGGGGGCACACGTTCATGTGTGTGCGCATGCACATGCGCATGTGTGTTGTCTAATTTGACAAAGGCCTTATTAGGTGAAAGCTCACTTTCTGACAGTCTTTCTGTTGTGCCTCTCTGCAACTCAGCATCTCCGCTACATGGTGAGTAGCAACTATCCTTTTCATAATATTCTCACTATGATAATGTTTCACTATATTGTTAATAGTAGCTTATCCACATTTCTATGTTCTTATTTTCAAAACTGGTCTTGTATCCCCCCCAAATTTGATTTTGAATTTACAGCCCAACACTCACCTTCTCACCTGAACAGAAATCCTGTTCTTTCTTCCACCGTATTTCACTAGCTGCTACAATATCTAAATGTATACCCACCGACTTCCCTTTTAGAATTTCCTAATATACATATCCAATTAAGAGCTCTAACATTCCACAATCTGACCCGAAGAATGCTAGTTTTGTTTTTAAGAATGAAAAAAAAAAAAAACAGGTGTAATATTCTACAATAATTGTTATTTCATAAACTGATTTTTGGCTGTAATGCCATCATCAGGTACAAAGACAAATATATGTGGCTGCAAAATTTTTGCGGGGTTAAAGATTTGAACTAGTGCTCCTACAAAGTATCTCAGGTGGTTTCCACAGATGATAATTTTCACCAACGGATTTAGGACTAAAATGAGAGGAATTATTTCAGTAAAAATACAATGTAAAACTATTTAACTTTGATAAAATATGCCCACATTACATATGACCCCCAATGAACCATGGACCTGGCCATTGGTGGGGAGGCTTGCGTGCCTCAGCGATACACATAGTGGTACCGTAGGTGCAACCACAACGGAGGGGTATCTGTTGAGAGGCCAGTCAAACATGTGGTTCCTGAAGAGGGGCAGCAGCCTTTTCAGTAGTTGCAACGGCAACAGTCTGGATGATTGACTGATCTGGCCTAGTAACAATAACCAAAGCGGCCTTGCTGTGCTGGTACTGCGAATGGCTGAAAGCAAGGGGAAACTACAGCCGTAATTTTTACCGAGGGCATGCAGCTTTACTGTATGATTAAATGATGATGGCGTCCTCTTGGGTAAAATATTCTGGAGGTAAAATAGTCCCCCATTCGGATCTCCGGGCAGGGACTACTCAAGAGGATGTCGTTATCAGGAGAAAGAAAACTGGCGTTCTACGGATCGGAGCGTGGAATGTCAGATCCCTTAATCGGGCAGGTAGGTTAGAAAATTTAAAAAGGGAAATGGATAGGTTGAAGTTGGATATAGTGGGAATTAGTGAAGTTCGGTGGCAGGAGGAACAAGACTTTTGGTCAGGTGAATACAGGGATATAAATACAACATCAAATAGGGGTAATGCAGGAGTAGGTTTAATAATGAATAAAACAAAAGGAATGTGGGTAAGCTACTACAAACAGCACAGCGAACGCATTGTTGTGGCCAAGATAGACACGAAGCCCATGCCTACGACAGTAGTACAAGTCTATATGCCAACTCGCTCTGCAGATGACGAAGAAATTGAAGAAATGTATGATGAAATAAAAGAAATTATTCAGATAGTGAAGGGAGATGAAAATTTAATAGTCATGGATGACTGGAATTCGGTAGTAGGAAAAGGGAGAGAAGGAAACGTAGTAGGTGAATATGGATTGGGGCTAAGAAATGAAAGAGAAAGCCACCTGGTAGAATTTTGCACAGAGCACAACATAATCATAGCTAACACTTGGTTTAAGAATCATGAAAGAAGGTTGTATACATGGAAGAACCCTGGAGATACTAAAAGATATCAGATAGATTATATAATGGTAAGACAGAGATTTAGGAACCAGGTTTTAAATTGTAAGACATTTCCAGGGGCAGATGTGGACTCTGACCACAATCTATTGGTTATGACCTGTAGATTAGAACTGAAGAAATTGCAAAAAGGTGGGAATTTAAGGAGATGGGACCTGGATAAACTGAAAGAACCAGAGGTTGTACAGAGTTTCAGGGAGAGCATAAGGGAACAATTGACAGGAATGGGGGAAAGAAATACAGTAGAAGAAGAATGGGTAGCTTTGAGGGATGAAGTAGTGAAGGCAGCAGAGGATCAAGTAGGTAAAAAGATGAGGGCTAGTAGAAATCCTTGGGTAACAGAAGAAATATTGAATTTAATTGATGAAAGGAGAAAATATAAAAATGCAGTAAATGAAGCAGGCAAAATGGAATACAAACGTCTCAAAAATGAGATCGACAGGAAGTGCAAAATGGCTAAGCAGGGATGGCTAGAGGACAAACGTAAGGATGTGGAGGCTTATCTCACTAGGGGTAAGATAGGTACTGCCTACAGGAAAATTAAAGAGACCTTTGGAGATAAGAGAACGACTGGTATGAATATCAAGAGCTCAGATGGAAACCCAGTTCTAAGCAAAGAAGGGAAAGCAGAAAGGTGGAAGGAGTATATAGAGAGTCTATACAAGGGCGATGTACTTGAGGACAATATTATGGAAATGGAAGAGGATGTAGATGAAGATGAAATGGGAGATACGATACTGCGTGAAGAGTTTGACAGAGCACTGAAAGACCTGAGTCGAAACAAGGCTCCCGGAATAGACAACATTCCATTGGAACTACTGACAGCTTTGGGAGAGCCAGTCCTGACAAAACTCTACCATCCGGTGAGCAAGATGTATGAAACAGGTGAAATACCCTCAGACTTAGAGAAGAATATAATAATTCCAATCCCAAAGAAAGCAAGTGTTGACAGATGTGAAAATTACCGAAGTATCAGTTTAATAAGTCACGGCTGCAAAATACTAACGCAAATTCTTTACAGACGAATGGAAAACTGGTAGAAGCCGACCTCGGGGAAGATCAGTTTGGATTCCGTAGAAACACTGGAACATGTGAGGCAATACTGACCATACGACTTATCTTAGAAGAAAGATTAAGGAACGGCAAACCTACGTTTCTAGCATTTGTAGACTTAGAGAAAGCTTTTGACAATGTTGACTGGAATATTCTCTTTCAAATTCTAAAGGTGGCAGGGGTAAAATACAGGGAGCGAAAGGCTATTTACAATTTGTACAGAAACCAGATGGCAGTTATTAGAGTTGAGGGACATGAAAGGGAAGCAGTGGTTGGAAAGGGAGTAAGACAGGGTTGTAGCCTCTCCCCGATGTTATTCAATCTGTATATTGAGCAAGCAGTAAAGGAAACAAAAGAAAAATTCGGAGTAGGTATTAAAATTCATGGAGAAGAAATAAAAACTTTGAGGTTCGCCGATGACATTGTAATTCTATCAGAGACAGCAAAGGACTTGGAAGAGCAGTTGAATGGAATGGACAGTGTCTTGAAAGGAGGATATAAGATGAACATCAACAAAAGCAAAACAAGGATAATGGAATGTAGTCGAATTAAGTCGGGTGATGATGAGGGAATTAGATTAGGAAATGAGACACTCGCTGTATTGTGGTACAACATGCAATGTGTGGTTTTCATGAGCAATAGAGAGAGAGAGAGAGAGCAGAAATGATGTTTATGTTGATCTCTATTCCAATTTTCTGTACAGGTTCCGGAACCGAGGTGATGCAAAACTTTTTTTGATGTGTGTAATTTCCTTTACTACATTACCCCAATCCCCACACAGATAGTCCCAATGAGGTCCCAGCTAGATAAGGCAACCCTACTCTGGTCAGAATTATTGCATGACAAGGGAAATGCCTTTCATAACAAGAATAGACAGCAACAGAAATATCAGAGAAACCAAGTGAAGAAAGACAAACATTTTTTAAAAAAATATTAGATTCAGGTACTTACAATAAAAGGTGCTTTTGATTATTTCTGGTAAGCAACTGAAGGGAAGACATGGAGCAAAAAGGTAATACAAAAATAAATTAGAATATATTTCTCCACAGATATGTTGCAGCTAACATCATGTTATTCATGAATTTGGCTCTCTTTGCATTAATTTTATTATTATTCATGTCTCTCTATATTTCCGTAACACCTGGAATGTAAAAATAGAATAATATGAGGAAAGCTTCAAAAACACCTACTGCCAATCACTGGTTTTTGTGTCTGGTGATATGCTTGGTTCCCCCTGTTGTGTCACAGCTTCAATGGGGTGATGAACTGTTCCTCATCTATCAGAAGAATGACTTCATGGAAAGGGGAGCCATTGTCAGCCTGAAGTCTGAGCACTGTTGAGCAATAAGGCATATTCAGAGTGCAACAGCACTCATTCAGAACACTGACAAAGTGAGATGCCAGCCTGCACTTCTGAAAGTCGAAGTTGTGAAATCTTACAGCTCAAACTAGGCTTCTGGAGGAGCTGACTAAACGAGAAAACTGAGGCAATTTAACTCATTGCTGTCCAATGGCAAATGCCTGGCTGCCCCAGCCCATTACAAGTTCTGGGGTGGGAGTGCAACTATTGAGGAAATACTAACCAGCCAGCTAATATACACAACCCTCCCTCCCTTTAAAAAAAAAACCATGGTGTGTGTGCTCCGCTGAGTCACCTGCTGCTGTCGGCCACTTCCCTGGTGGGCCATGAGTTCACGCCTGAGCTAGCTTGCTGCCCAGCTACACTGTCACTGTCATCCAGCTTGTGCAGGCATACACTGTTGCAGTCTGTCACCTGTGGTTGGTGCATGTTGCCATCTCCAGTCATGCTGTGCATCACAATTTAAACACAAGTCTATCCTGGAGTGTTGTTGCTGCGACTACAAATTGGCTCAGCCACGAGGAGCTGCCTCTATTATCCACTGCCAACAAAATGACACTGGTGTCAGAACTCTACAGCCATGTTGGCACCAGCAGCTGTGGCTTCCCACATGTGTTGCCCTCCAACTGGTCAAAACACTGATGCCAGCATGCCATGTGCCTGTGGCCAGATACGCCACTGAGGCCAACAACCTTCCCTCAAGTAGCAGTTCTACCCCTGTAATTGACATGTAAGGAGCACTATTATAGCCAGTGATGTTTTCCTGATGGTTCACTATATGATCACAGTCACCACCACTTCCACAGTTCTCATCCAGGTGGGGAGAGAGTGCTCCAGCCTGATGGGCTATCAACCAATCCACTCACTACTGGATGGGAAATGTCTAGATCCCTAAATTTTGCTGTCAGAAGTGTTTTGATGGCAATGGCTGCCATATGTTGAGAGGCCACTCACACCACAACATCATTCCCAGCTCCAGTTTGCTGCTATGGTGGTACAAGTGTGGTGAGTGAAATTATTTTTGTGGCCTCTTCTGTTCCTGTGTAAGAACACAAAAGCGAGAACTGACTGCCATAGGAAAGTGCAAATGTCAGGGTCACACATGAAGTGATTAATTATTTTGTAAAACAGATATCTTAAGTGAATGTGGATAATGATGTTCACAAAAGCAAATAGATACTAACAGAATCTTCTGTCGGTTCTTGGCAGAACAACATTATAATAATAAATGAAAAGCACCAGTTTGCTTTTGTTCTACAATATTGTAGAACAAAAGCAAACTGGTGCTTTTCATTTATTATCAAATAGATACTTTGACAACAAATAACATCCATATGCAACATAAGTTAGAGGAAGAAAAGGAAACAAAACTTCAACCAGTGTGATGGCGCCTGGTACACAGTGTAACGACACATCGCTCTGCCACAAAAAGGAAAAAACTATCAGTTCTTTGTGTAAACATGCAACAAGCATGTAATGAAAGATATCTTACGCGTAAAGTGCAATTTCTGGCTGCACGAAAAGTGCGCAAAAGTAAGTCTAAAACTCATAAACGACGATTCTCCGGGCACATGCCCAGTATGTTTACAAAGTGAAACAACCTACCTAGAAAATACGATCAAATCAAAGGACAAAATAATCAGACTGCTGCAAAGTGATATCAAATTGCTTAGAAGTGAAACTGTGTCTCTTAAGGAAGTAAATGCGAAGTTACAAAGTGATTTGGCACACTGTATTTGTGGGAATCCAGTAACAAACACGGAAAAAAACTGGGAAAATTCTAGTGTGCAATCTACGAATCCTGTGCCTAGTGTGGAAAGGAACAGTGAAAATTATCATGGGCAAAATACAATCGGAAAAGACGCAGGGTTTTTAAGCTGTGGAGAACCTGTAAGTAAATACAGCTGGAAAACAGTGACATATAATAAAAGGGTGAAACGTGAAATTGCCTCACGAAAGCAGAGTAACGAAAAGGAGTTTTTTGTTATTGGCGATTCTATATTAAAAAATGTAGTTTCACCAAACTGTGAAATAGATGTTCGCCCTGGTATCCGACCTCATCAGCTCAATAAACATTTTAAAAATCTCTTAAGTGCAAAACAGTCTACAATTAAAAATGGAAACGATCCAAAGACCAATTACGAAGGTGTTTTTATTCATTCTGGGACGAATTCAATGCGAAGCAGCAGTCAGGGAGAAATTGTAAGTGAGACGAGAAACATCATTCTTTCAGCCAAAGCATTGTACACAAAATCAAGACTGGTTATAAGTGGAATTCTGCACAGAAGGTCAGTAAGCAGTTCTTATATAAGCAACATAAACAGTGCTATCAGGGAACAGTGCGATAAACTCGGGACAATATTCGTTGACCCCAACAAATTTTTAAGTGACAAATGCTTGGGAAAGGATGGCATGCATTTAAACAAACTAGGCTCAATGAATTTCAGTAAAATGGTTACAGACATCTGTAAAATCATCAAGAACAATGGAAACTGATACTGTGTGGAGGGGGTGAAAATTCAAAAGTGAAAATTGAAAATAAAAATATTTTCCAGCCAGAAATTCCAATATAAATATAAGTACTAAGGATAGTAAGTTTCACAACTCGTGTTTAACTCCAAACCTGATGGTATTTCATCAAAATGTACAATCCCTACCCAACAAAGTAAACGAATTACAAATTTTGTTGGAAAGTGACATGAAAAACACCTCTGTATTATGTTTTACTGAACATTGGCTTGACAAAGAGAAACTTCATATGCTATGCATTCCAAATTTTGTATTGGGTAGTTATTTTTGTTGTAAATTGTATAAACATGGTGGTAGTTGCATTTATGTTAAAAACAGCATAAATTTTAAATGTATGCCATATGTAGAAAAATTATCCATAGAGAAAGATATTGAGGTAAATGGAATTGAAATCACAGACGAAAAAATTGCTATAATTTGTCTATACAGGGTGCCAACTGGCAATATTAACATTATGTTAAAGAACCTTGAAAATATCTTACACAAGACTACACAAAAAAATAGAAAACTAATTATATGTGCGGATTTCAACATTGACTTTGCAAGTGAGTCTAATCAAAAAACTGCTTTACTGAACCTCTTCCCAACTTTCAATTTAAAGGCATTCCCTTAACTATCTGCGTAAAGAAACTTGGGAAGACATCTATGAATGTGAAAGTACAAATGATAAGTTCAATAAATTCCTAAATAGTTTTACCTATTATTTTGAACTTTGCTTTCCACTCCATAAAAAAACAGTCACAAAAAAGGATCTGAAAATAAAATGGGTCACAGCAGGGATACAAATATCCGTGAAGAAAAAGAGACTACTTCATGAAATATCTAGACAGCACACCACATCCCCAGAATTTGATTCCTATTTTAAGAGTTACAAAAGATTTTAACTAAAGTCATAAAAGAAGCAAAAAAAATGCCAAATAGTTCCTTGATAGCAAATGCACAAGATAAAATGAAAGCCATATGGGAGATTGTAAGGCATGAAACAGGAGTAAAACGGAGAGAATACCATAATATCAAACTGAATGAAAACACTTCTGTAATATCTGATCCCCAGCAGATAGCAAATAATTTTAACTCATATTTCTCTGAGGCAGCTGAGATTCTGGTGAAGCAAACCTTTCAAAATGCTGTCACTGCAAATCGGATTAAAACTATCCCTAGTAACAAGTCTCTCTTCCTACACCCAACAGATGAACAAGAAATGCTAAAAACAATAGGGGAGCTAAAATCAAAATTTTCCTCTGGTACTGACAACATACCAGACCATGTCATTAAAAAATGTGCACCCTTAGTAGTTAAGCCCATGGTAGACATATGCAATAGTTCACTTTCTCAGGGAATCTTCCCAGAAAGGCTAAAAATAGCTAAAGTGAAGCCATTGTTCAAAAAGGGCGAAAAACAGATATAACAAATTATAGGCCAGTCTCTCTACTATCTGTTTTTTCTAAAATAATTGAAAAAATCTTTTATAAAAGACTCGTAGATTTCATTGAAAAAAATAAACTTTTCTCAGCTACACAGCATGGTTTCCGAAAATGTAAATCCACTGAGACAGCTATTATCGATTTCTTAAATGAAGCTTTAAATGCATTAGATAAAAAAGAACACATAGCAGCAATATTCCTAGATCCTTCAAAAGCATTTGACATCATTAACCATGGTCTTTTGCTTAGAAAGCTAGAAAATGTTGGTGTCAGAGGCCCAGACTATGAATCGGTAAAGTCATATCTACAAAACAGACACCAAATAGTTGAAGTCTTGTACAAAGAAGGAAAAAATTTAACTTCCGATCAATCAGAAAAACAGAGTGTTAAATACGGTGTGCTGCAGGGTTCCGTACTGGGACCAATCCTGTTCTTGCTTTTTGTAAATGACCTGGAACCATCAAGTCCTAACTATCTATAAGTACATTAAATATGCCGATGATACAAATATACTTATCAAAGGAAAGACCCCAGAAGAGCTCCAAAATGAAATAAAAAAGAGCACTACATATGTATCAAAATGGTTCGCAATGAACAACTTAATAATAAACACACATAAAACAAACACTATGCATCTACACACAGTGCAGAATAAACAGCCTTTAACTGCAACCATAGAACTGTTAGGAAAAAGACTTGAAATTGTAAATAGCACCAAATTTTTGGGAGTTTGGATCCAAGATGACCTAAGATGGCAGAAACATGCACAACACCTATGTAGTAAATTAAATACCATTTGTTATAGTATAAAAATTCTTGCTGGATGCACATCTATGCATGCCATAAAAAATGTGTACTATGCCCAAGCAGAATCACTACTAAGATATGGTTTAATTTGCTGCGGAAATTCACCACCCAGCAAAAACTGTTTTATCGCACAAAAAAAGATTATAAGAGCCATGGAGGAAGGCTTAGCACCTCAATCTTCATGCAAACCGTCATTTAAAAAGCTTCATATTCTTCCATTACCATGCCTGTATATCCTAGAAACAATAATGTTTATAAGGAAAATCGTAGATGAAAATAACAAGGTTGCTCCAAAAAAAAAAAAACAAAATATCCATTCATACAACACAAGAAATAATCAAGATTTACATATGCAGTTTTCACATACAACACTAAAACAAAAAGGACCCTTGCAAGCAGGAAAAAAAGCTCTATAACAAACTACCTAAAGAAATTAAGGCAATAACTGGCATGCATAAATTCAAAACTGCAGTGAGTGACTACTTGCTACAGAATTGTTACTATAGTGTTGATGAATTTTTATCTACAATGTAAATATGTGAAAAATTTAAATAGTTTATACAATTAAGGCCAAAATAAGAAATGTGTACATGTCAATTTATCTGTGTATTATATGTGGTCTATTACATATATGTGTGTGTCTGTATAATCAAGGCCAAAAGTATGAAATGTGTGCGTGTAAAATTTATTTGTGAAATGTTATTTCCATATGTTAGAGTTATATTGCTATATACTGAAAACCATAAAACAGCTTTTTCTGTTAAACTTTATTGCAAATTATTTGACTTGTCCTATATCATTATGTACCCCTGTACAGTGTAGGATTCACAGGACCAATAAATATACAACACAATACAATACAATACATTTATTGGATTCAACTGTGGCTAGTTTGCATCAACTTTTTGGCAAGATGACAGAGGATGTGTCAACATTCAAAGATACTTTGGTGTGTCGTCATATGTGATGGACTGCTGTTCAAATTGATCGCCAATATTTTATAAAGTTTTAGACTTCCAATACTTATTTTAAAGATTATTTGTGTTAAATTTTGCTGTTAAAGTAACTTATTAGTGGGTTTTCATTCATATCAATCTTTCTTTTTGTGTTATTGACATGAGTTGACTGTTATTTGTGACTGTACTTACGTTGTTCATCGAGGTCACAGCAATGTGTTTTCATTTCGCGGGATGCTGTTGCAGCTGTGGTGGTTCTAAAGCTAAGTGCTAACAAAGTTGTTTTGTGCACTCCACTCGAATATTAAATTTAGTAGTTTTCAATCATTCATCCAAATATTAGTAGTATGTTTACATTTCACAGAGTGCAGTTGCAGCTATAGTTGTTCTTAAGTTCTGACAAAGTTGTTTGTATTCTGTTATTTGGTTATTAAATTTAGTAGTTTTCAACAGTTTCTTGTGCTGTTTCTGGCACCATAGCAGTTTAATAAACTTTTGCCCACTGTGTTTTATAAAAATTAGAAATTCTTCCAATCCATATCCATATGTGGCATACAGCAAACCAGTGCTTAACAGTATAAGTTAAAAACAGTCTTTGTTGCAATTTTAGTTTTTTTATTTTTCAACTACGCATTTCGCCTTATTTAGGCATCTTCAGGTTATCTTAATATGGTATTTCTTAGAAGGATCCTTTGGACAGTGTAGCCAAAGGGCATCGTCGAATATATCAGGCCAACATCGCCTTCGTTAAACTCAGTAAAAACCTTTCTAGCTGGACATGAGTGACTCCCAGACCTGCATAATGCGTTCCCTTTCACAGGAGCGAGCCATAGGCAATATTTTTATTTATTCATCACTCACTCCTGTGAATGGGCACGCGTTCTGCAGGTCTTGGAGTCACTCGCGTCCATCTAGAAAAGTTTTTACTGAGTTTAATGAAAGTGATGTTGGCCTGATATATTTGACGATGCCCTTTGGCTACACTGTGGTTCAAATGGCTCTGAGCTCTATGGGACTTAACATCTGAGGTCATCAGTCCCCTACAACTTAGAACTCTTAAACCTAACTAACCTAAGGACATCACACACATCCATGCCCGAGGCAGGATTCGAACCTGCGACTGTGGCGGTCGCCCGGTTCCAGACTGTAGCGCCTAGAACCGCTTGGCTACTCCTGCCAGCCAGCTACACTGTCCAAAGGATCCTTCTAAGAAATATCAAATTAAGATAACCTGAAGATGCCTAAATAAGGTGAAACGCGTAGTTGAAAAACAAAAAAACTAAAATTGCAACCAAGACTGTTTTTAACCAATACTGTGTTTTATAAAGCTGTTTGTGTGTTGAAGTCATTTATTAAATTTAGTAGGCTAGTTTTCAGCTGATGTTTCTTACTGTTGGTAGAGAAATATTTCAGTAGAGCTTTCATTTGCTGTGCTTAATTTTGTTGAGTGTTCTAGTGATAACTTGGAGTTTTGGTTTTAGATAAGAAATTGTGTGAAGTTTTTGTAGTATTGGTATTAGCTGGAATTTAGTAGTATCAATAAAAGTAGTTGCTTTCTTATAGTTCTACTATTGTAACTGAACTTAAGTAATGTAGACGTTTAGTTTTTTCAGTAACTGTTCACATTTTACCATGAGTGAGAAGTGTGGGCTTTGTCATAGGTTTTTGAGTAGTGGCTTACAGTGTGAGATTTGTTCAAAAGTGGGGAACCCAGTGGGCATTCTGGTGAGATCCTCTCCTGGAAATGCAGAATTTGTAGCATAAATAAGTTGATAGAGGAGCAGAGTGTAGGATCTGTGCTCTTCAGGTGTAGTTACAAAAAGCGGAGGAGGAACTAGATGGGCCGAGGAGAGTGAAGGACACTGGGGAATGGGAACTGGCAGTTGGTAAGAAGGTAGCTAGGACGAGGAGATATTCCGACAATTGTACTTTGTGTATAACCAATACATCTGACCAACTGTCACAGTTGAGTGGAGAGGAGCCTCTTGTAGGTGTAGGTATAGGAAACATGCAGCTGTCCTCAACAGTTAGGGAGCCTAAGTCAGTTGCAAACTGGAACAGAAAGAAGAAGGTTCTGCAACTAGGTAGTTTGCATGGCAGAGGTGTGGGCCAGCAGTTGCAGGAAGTGTTGGAAAGTGAGTACCATGTCATGAGCTTTGGGAAGCCTAGCGCAGGGTTGACTCAGGTGACTGACAATGTAGGAGAGCTATGTAGGAATTTTATGGAAGAGGATCAGGTAGTGATTGTGGGTGGAGCTGGGAATAGCTTGATAGGGACAGGGTGTACGATGTAGGTGGTGACCTGGTAAAGATAGCTACTCAAACTGGTTGCACTAATGTGCACTTCATGCAACTGTTTCAGCATCATGACTGGCCTCATCTTGACGTTGCTGTCAGGTGTGTTAACATGAGGCTGGAGAAGGTGATGATGTCAGAGGGCATGGCTCAAATCGCAGTGGTGCCAGTTCAGTCTATTAATAGATCGTGTTTCACTAGGCATGGCATGCACTTCAATAGGAATAGGAAGGGGAGGCTGGCAAAGCTTATAGGTGACAGTGTAGTGAGCAGTGGTTAGATCACTCGTGGGAAAATTCCTGTAGTAGCTGGAGTTAGAGCTGCACCTTTTTTCAGATTGAAATCAGCTGACAGGTATCCCTGCTTAAAGGAAATCCCTCTAACAAAGGAATCACCTTCAAAGGAGGTCAGGTATCAAAGTAGTGAAGGAATGAGCATATTTCATCAAAATATAAGAGGTGTTAGAGATAAAGTTAGTGAACTACTTATAAATGTTGACTCTGACATTATTCGTTTATCAGAGTATCACTCAAATAATTTGACAATTCAAAGGCTTCCTTTACCAGGATACAGATTAGCTGGCTGTTTTTCAAGGAGTTCTTTGTGGTCATGGGGGAGTGGCAATGCACATAAGAAACAGTATTCCATTTGAGTCTGTAGATGAATCTCGGCACTGAAGTACCAAAAATAAGTTATATGTGGTGACTTCAATATTAATTTTTTATGTGACTATGCAAGGAAAAAGATGTTGGGAGGTCTCCTAAATTCATATGATCTCATGCAAACTGTGTTTTTTCCAACCAGGGTGCAGGGTAACCGTAGCACAGTCATAGACAATATTTTTATTTATTCTTCAATACTAGATGGGCAGTCTGTCAGTAAAAGAGTAAATGGCCTTTCAGAACATGACGCACAAATTTTAACATTAACATGTTTTTGTGCTCAAACAAATATTATACATAATTACAAAATATGTGGGAAAACGAATCCAATGGCAACAGAGAGTTTTTTAAACCATGTTAAGGAATGAGAGTGGCAGTAGTCCCGTTAAAATTAAATGCTACAAAGGTGGAGTGTTGCTTAGATAGCATAATAATGGGACATAATCTAAGTTTCTACTGGATAGAGGGATTTATGTGTTGATGGCAAGTCTGAACCTACTGGATAAGAAGCAACTGAACTCTCCACGTTAAAAGTTACATGGAGTAGGAAACAATGGTATCGCATCACTAGTTTCAACACTGCTCAGCTTCACTTTGGAGGAAGGCATCTTTGAGCAAATACGAAAGTGTTGCCCCATTTAGGTGTGAGTTACTGTGCAATCCTTTTTGCAGCACTGAACTCAGTGAGACATTGTTCCAGCTGGGAGGTACCGCTGCAAATGATACACTCCTCTCCTGTCATGAGGTAGAACCGAATAAGCTGGATACACAATCATTAAGGCTCAGTTTGTACAAAAAGTCTGTAGAAAGCCATAGGTGAACTATTACCAATTAATATTTTGTATGTAGTAGACTCATTGGAAGACAATGATGCATTGGATACTCCGCACTGTTTCGTATGTAGGAGTATGTACAAGTGTACAAAATGAATGGAGAATATGTGGTTCTGCGAGGTGGTTTTGGCAGAAGAGTTATTAGTAGCCTATTTGGGCTTTCTGGATGTGAATGATTTCGGCAGGTCAAATGTGTAACTCTGTCATAAGCAAACTATCAATACCTCTGCATTATACGAGAAAGTACAGTATTTGAAGGGAGAAGACAGAGCAGATATGGAGACACTGTTGGTAAAGTTCGTGGATTTGTTCCATCCTTCTGAACCTTTACACAACACAGATTCTGAATGGAGAACAAATCTCCAGTTTATAGGAAATCATACAGAATATCTCACCATTTGCGACCACTAATGGAGGAGCTTACCAACCAACAACTGAAAGAAGGTGCATTGGGGAAAGTAACTGTCCCTATGGAATCACCTAAGAAATCATTGAACAGGATTAAGAAATACAGGTTCTGTTGTGACTATCATTATTTAAATGATAGACTAGTTACAGATGCGTAACATATACCAAATACAGCAGAAACATTAGATAATTTGGGACAATGCAAGTATTTTTCAAAACTGGATCTAAAAAGTCATTATCAGCAGTTGCAAGTAGTGCTGAAGAACTGACCAAAGACACCATTTACCATCCCCTGGTGGCATTAACAATATCGATTGATGCCTTTTGGGATTAAAAATGCACCAGCCACATTTCAGTGATTCTTAGATAGGATGTTTAGAAATCTGAAGCCACGTCGCTGATAACAACCACCTTCCATCCAGCAGTGGTTCTAGCCTTGTAATTGACATGAATAAAGGAGTATTATAACCAGGGACATTTTACTGATGGTTCACAATATGATTCGAGTCACCACCACCTCCACAGCCCATGTCTAAGTGGAGAGGCACAGATCCATCCCGGTTCACCATCAGCCAATCCACCCACCACTGTAGGGCTCACGTCCTGGCTCTTATACCCATTGTGCATTACAGTGGTTGTGCAGTTATAGATGATGTGTTTATGGAGATACGAATGTTTGAAGTAGTTGCAAGAGTTCAACATGACATCATCTGTTCCTTTCATGTCAGTTTCAAGGGAAAAATTGAAGATTGTCATGTAAAGTTCTTGAGCTTTTACAAATCTTCTTCTTTCTGCATGTATTATGCATATGCCAGTGATGTACTCTCAGTTACACTCTGCATGTATTATGCATTTGTCTGTGATGTCCTCTTGGTTACAAATATTCTTGAATGTTAACACAACTATAATGGAAATTCCTGAATATAACAATACATAAAGTAAGGGAAAGGCATCTACTCACCTATAATAGACTGATGTGTGGAACACAGAAACATGTAACAGCAAATATTGTACCTTTTGAACTCTTGCTCTTTTTCTAGTAAAAGTATGCACATTCAACACTCAACCACACAAACAACCAAATGCACAATCCCATGGCCGTGGAAGACCAATTATGGATTCTTGATTATTGAAAGCATTTGCTTGCACTGAAGGAGGTGGAGAGTACAGCACTGCATCTGCATGGCAAAACTGCACAAGTAGTACTCGCAGCCCATCACCTGCTTCATGTAAGCATGTGGGTGCATGCACTAACTAATTTCCTCACTCGGTATCACATTGTTCCACTCAGTATTGCATGGTGTTCACTCACTGAATGCAAGGCAACAGTGCATGGGCCTGTCATGTGGCTGGAAAACCATAGACTCTACTTGTTCATCACAATGTAGCGGTACTAATGGGCCTGGCAAGCATTGGAATGCATTTAGAAATATAATTCCTTTTTAGGTGTTGATTTCCCATCTTTCCTAAGGAGACAGTGAATGCTGTATACCTGAGATTCATCAATTATTACCACAGCACCTGAGTATGATTATGTATAATGAAACATAAAATGATAATTGAATACTGAATGTTACCGAAGGTCATTGATTTAGTTGTGGAGCTCTATGAATTTGTGAGAGTGAAAGCTGATGGAACAATGCTGGAATTTAATCTCCAGCCAAAATCACACTGACCCTCAGGCGTATTTTGGAAAGAACAAATGAAACACATTCACGTTGATGAGCATGATAAGTGATTATAATTACCTAATTTACTTATTATTACCAGGAAAACTTCAGTCCAGCTACATTGTAGGTTCTCATGAGTAAATCGAACAAATGAACTAATAGGAATCATTACAGCTGATAATATTAAATGCAGTGACCACACAGAGGTGCGCAAAGTGCAGAGATGGGCATTATCTGAATAAATTTCCATCCGGATAATTATTCGAATAAGTACATAATGCAGACAAACATATTCACAAATAAATTATTTGTAACTTAAAGAATGAATAATGTAGAATGCCACTGTCTTTTCTTCACCTACTTCTTGTACCGAATTCTATGACTAGTGTTTATCCCTTGAACAGTTACAACTTGACAAACAGTTTATTAATGGTTTGTATAGAAACATGCCTCTGCAGCTTCCAGGCTATGAAACTAAAGGTTTGGTGGTTGATCCCCCACTGGTCCTACAATTTTCCCTGTCACTTACTGCTTCTTTCACCTCTCACAACAACAAAAATGTGTGGTCAAGTTGAGACATGTTTTGGAGTACTCTACTTGTTGAAATGTAGGTCTCCTACTAATTGTTTTTGTGAGTCAGTTCTGAGGTAGGAGGAAGTCAAGGGCACAACACTACTCCTAATAAAGCACTGCCATGTTTAAACAAACCTTCCAATTGAGTAGAGTTTTACTTGCTTTACAACATAACAAATGCAACATAAAAATATTTATAGGAAGATGGCCTTAGGGGTTACACTACCTATGCGGCTGCATTCAACTTTTTCTGCACCTGTCAGTACTTCCCCCTCCCCCTATTAATATCCACAAGTACTCTACGTAAGTAGTCAAAGATGAGAATGCAACTGACAAAAACTTTTAATCTTCAACACCTTTCCTAAATTGCTTACACTATCAGATGTGGCATTTCTTCGATATAATTACGCAGTTTATACTTGTTTTATGCTACAAAATGAGTCAACCAAGCAAGAATTCGGTGGCTGATGACAACTTACATCAACCAAATTTTAATCTAAATTCCAATGTTTGAGGAATGCTGCTGAATGTCCAAAGTAATTCAAAAATGTTTTAAGTGACCCTGAGTAAGTTTCCCAGTAGAAGATGGAATAGTTTTTCAATGTAACATGCGTCTACAAAGTTACATAGGGATTTGAGAGTGAAGAATTCCAGACAAGGCACTGAGTTTATGTTATATAAATGTTCATGATGTAGCAGCTTGTCCATGACCAAGGGAGGCTTACAAAAAACTACAGACATATAACAGCCAAAGAAAGGACGAAGAAACTGGGTCACAAATTCAAATGATGTCATGTCATAAAAAGATGACTTTCTTTTGAACATGACTTTTATTTTGGTGGGGAGGGTGGGAGAGGGTGTGGGGATGAAAGGAAATATGGAACTGCAATGAAATACTTGCAAAAAAACTGACTGCAGCAGAAGAGATGATCTCTCATATTTTGCCGACAACGATTGTGATTCAGAAGTCATACATCGCTATCCTCAAATAATGACAATAGACAACGATTGTGATTCAGAAGTCGTACATCGCTATCTTCAAATAGTGACAATTTTAGGAGATATAATACACCAACATCCCCTTTACACTTGTAGAACCTAATTTGTTTAGTGTGTCACAACGGCAAATCTTAAAAAGTCAAATACCTTTCTGATGAAACGTTTGAAAAAAAGAGCTTTTCTCACAACTGATTTAAAAGCAACAAAAAATACACTTGTTTAATAAATGCCAAAGAAATGGGGCAATAAATATCATTGGATCTCAAGTTATCTATTATTTGTACAGTTTTTTATTCATCCATGACAAAAAAACCGATTTTATTAATTTAAATGAAAAATATTTCGATTGCATATTTTTATTTGTTATTCGCAAATAATGAATAGTAATTTTTTAAAACTATTCATCATTAATAAATGGGAAAGAAGGAGGGAAGTGAAGTGCAACGGGCAAGCACACGCTATGCAGCTCATGCGCGAATGAGTGTGAGCATGTGATATTCACATGGCTGTGAACAAGTATTTAGCATCTAAGTGACCACTACCAAGCACTCACTCGTGTTATTGGGCAAAGACCCACTGGTCATCTTTGGTAATTTCTGCCAACATTCGCAATGTGCATTCATGCTCTCTCTAACACACAGCAGATGCATGGAGACCAAACATATAGGCCATGTGCTTGCTGTGCTTTAGTGAGGAAGACACAATGAAGGGGTAGCAGAAAAGAGGCAGATCTTTCAACATACACTATGTGATCAAAAGTATCCGGATGACTGTCTAAAAAATGACTCACAAGTTTGTGGTGCCCTCCATCAGTATTGCGGGAATTCAGTATCATGTTGGCCCACCCTTAGCCTTGATGACAGCTTCCACTCTCGCAGGCATATATTCAATCAGATTCTGGAATGTTTCTTGAGGAATGGCAGCCCATTTTTCACAGAGTGCTGCACTAAGGAGAGGTATCAATGTCAGTCGGTGAGGCCTGTTCTGTAGGATTCGGGTCAGGACTCTGTGCAGGCTAGTCCATTACAGGGATGTTATTGTCATGTAAACACCCCCCCCCCCCCCCCCCCTCCCCACAGGCCATGTATTATGAACAGGTGCTCGATCGTGTTGAAAGATGCAATCGTCATCCCTGAATAACTCTTTGACAGTAGGAAGCAAGAAGGTGCTTCAAACATCAATGTAGGCCTGTGATGTGATAGTTCCATGCAAAACAAGGAGTGCAAGTCCCCTCCAAAACACGACCACACCATAACACCATCGCTTCCGAATTTTACAGTTGGCACTACACACGCTGGCAGATGTCATTCACCGGGCATTCGCCATACCCACACCCTGCCATCGGATCACCACATTGTGTACCATGATTCGTCACTCCACACAACGTTTTTCCACTAATCAATCGTCCAATGTTTATGCGCCTTACACTAAGTGAGGCATTGTTTATCATTTGCTGGCATGATGCGTGGCTTATAAGCAGCTGCTCGACCATGAAATCCAAGTTTTCTCACCTCCCACCAAACTCATAGTACTTTCAGTGGATTCTGTGATGTGTGATGGTCTGGACAGATGTCTGCCTATTACACATTATGACACTCTTCAACTGTCGGCGGTCTCTGTCCGTCAACAGACAAGGTCGGCCTGTACGTTTTTGTGCTGTATGTGTTCCTTCATCACATCACAAATAGTTGAACTGGGGATGTTTAGCAGTGTGGAAATCACATGTACAGACGTATGACACAAGTGACACCCTATCACCTGACCACGTTCAAAGTCCGTGAGTTTCACGGGGCACCCCATTCCGCTCTCTCATGATGTCTAATGACTAATGAGGTTGCTGACATGGAGTATCTGGCAGTAAGTGGCAGCACAATGTGCGTAATATGAAAAACGTATGGTTTTGGGGGTGTCTGGATACTTTTGATCACATAGGGTATGACTCAGCAACTGCACAACCAGAAAAAAGGAGTACAGAGGGTTCAGGATAAAACAGATACAGAAAGAGGGAAAGGTTGGGGGAAAAGGAGATGAAGGTGAAGATGAAGACAGTGACAAGGAAAGGAGAGTGAGAAAGAGAGAATAGTGGAAAGGCGGGGAGGAGGGGAAGAATGTTAATAAATGTTTTCGAATATTCTAGGATATTCTTGAATGCAACTTGGAAATGTCACACATTCCATTGACCTACACTTCAGGAAAATCACCATAACTGATGAGTTATGCAACATGGTAAAGAGAGAAAACAACTCATAGAAAAAGGGTAGTCACTTATAATGATAAACCACATAAACAAGAATGGCTGTGTGACTGAACAATTTTAGCAATAAAAAATGACATAGTTCAACAAACAAATCAGTGAATACAGAATACAATACTAGGGGAAGAAAAAATATTTAGATCTATTTATATGACAATGAATCAAAACAGAAGTGTAAACTTCCCAACATAATTCCTAAATTCACATTATGTTCCTGATAAGTAGTCACAAAAAATCTTTTAAACACCACAGAAGCAGAAATGTTAACCAGAAAAGAAAATAACAAATAGGTGTTCATACCACAAATTCCACTTGTTACAGTTTATGTAACATTCAGTTTTCTAAGGCTCTAGTTTCTAGTGACTCTAGCATATGGTACGAATATCAGTAAAGCACAAGGGCACATAGTCTAATAGTGTGGACGGAATTTAAAAGAATAGTGTTTCTCATACCAGCAGCTATACATAACATGTTGGCTTCTAGGATAACAACAAAACTTATTCATCTTTGCACCTGAAAGCAAATTACCAAATTTATTTTATGGGAATATACTTTGAATAAGTTAGATGCTATATAAATTAAATGATTACCTGCAATATCGAAACTGAACTCCCTTTAGTGGACTACAAAAATCAGATTAAAAACTAAACTTAATAAAGCTATTATTGAGCCAATTACTGTCTTAGGTACAGAGTGCTGGACAGTTATTGAAAAGAACCACAAGAAGATCAGAGCTACAGAAACTGACTTTCTAATACAAGCATAAAGGCTCTCCTGTTTGGAACAAAGAACAAATGAGGTTGTACGCAACAAAGATACCCTAATGGATGAAATAGAATGCAGACAACTATTTCGGTTTGGGCTCTTAATGAGCATGGGACAAGAAGGAATACTTGAAAGATATTTGAATACAGACCGACAAACAAACTGTACAGAGGAAGACCATGACTTAAATGGATTTAAGGGATGAAAAGGAAATGTCGTGTGACGAGGGCCTCCCATCGGGTAGACCGTTCGCCTGGTGCAAGTCTTTCGATTTGACGCCACTTCGGCGACTTGCGCGTAGATAGGGATGAAATGATGATGATTAGGACAGCACAACACAGTCCCTGAGCGGAGAAAATCTCCGACCCAACCGGGAATCAAACCCGGGCCCTTTGGATTGACAGTCTGTCGCACTGACCACTCAGCTACCGGGGGTGGACATTTAAGGGATAGAAACTAGTATGACCGGTTCAAATCTGACCATTGAAGGCATCCAATATAAGTTATTATGGAGGTTGAGATGTGGCAGGAGCTGTAGGACCCCAGTGTAAATAGAAATTTGTTTCCAGTTCAGAATACAAGTGAAGCAGGTCCTTTTCTCTTAGTTACTTTATAAATCATGTAGAAAAAGAATTAAAAGGAAACATTATCCTTAAGAAGGATATGGCATTAAGAAAAGGAAACTGTCAAATGATAACAGTATTCATGGGAGGGAGTGTCACAGCAGTATGTTATATCTGTAGAAAATATGTTTCTTCTATACAGTACCATCACACAACAATATTAGTAAACATATCATTTAATTTTTCTTCTGTTGGCCCAGCTTCGGTGGCCTTTATAATGATACTGCAATCATCAGAAGAAGTGTTATTTTTACTTTATAAATGTTAAATGGGATGTCATTTATTCAGAGAAAGAATACAAGTGGACAAAGTATCGAACCTTGTGACATGCTGGTTAGGATCTGCTCCCAGTTAGAACATTGTTTTACATACAAATTAAAAAGAATTGCCAAACACTGCTCACAATTAGTAAAATATGAACTAAATTAGTTAGCAACTGTACCTTCACTAATATAAAATTTGAGTTAGAGAGGATAATGTTTAGATTTACACACTTGAATGTCTCAGCAGGCATCACAACAAATTATGGTGGTTGTTATTTTGCAAAAATTTTATTATGTGGTTGGTAAACTGATTGATAGCATCTACAGTGGAGAGGCTCTTTGGAATCTTAATTTCACCCATTCAGAAACTTATTTTTGCAGATATGGTTCTAGAACACAATACAGTTATGTAACTATATAAGTGATTCTATTTGTGAATGTGGATACAATGTGTATGCAGGTGCTGAAGTAACAGTTAATTGTATTGAAAATAGGCTTAAGTAATTTAACACAAATATCATTTTCTCACAATCAGTTTTCTATTTGTTTCCAAGTTCTGGGTGTATACGGGGACAAGGAAAAAAATTTCCGGATATCCCGTTTAAAAAATATGCTTTTTCCCGGGCGAAAATACACTTTTTCCGTGCTAAGTGACAGTAGGTTTTCCGTAGATTTTCCCTCGGAACTGTAAAACTTATCAATCCTTTGAATGGTTAACGTTTTATACAATCGCGTAGAACTTCCCGGAAAAAAAAGAAAAGACGGGGCAGAGAAGGTTTTTCGAGAGACTTAATAAAAAAAAAAGGAGAGAAGTTTTGGAAAGACCTTTGATTTGCAGCAACATATACGCTGCATATTTTCGTATTACGAAAGTATAAATTCGAATTGCACCAAACACAGCGCGTTAGTTTCCGCAGCGTTGAAACCGAGGTTGCGATGTCCTTTTGTAAGCGAGTCATATCTCAAGCCAAGAGATCTCGCCAGTCGATGACAGCAACTATTCAGAGCGTAGGACATGTGTTATAGTCAGCCAATAGCAAGATCACTGGTTATGTAGCGCGAACACACAGGAGGAAAATTAACGGTTTACATTAATGAACACAGTACCATATATCTACAAGAAAGGCTAAGCTTTCACATATAACATTGGTCTCTAAGATTAACACGCTACAACAGAAGCTAAGCTTTCACATGTAATATTGATCTTTTTTCCGTGTGTTATGCTTTAAGATGCATCACACAAATGTGCCAGTAAATTTAAAATTATGACAAATGTCTCGGCGCGAAATTCTTGTAAGTGGCTGGTTCTCAAACTGTTCAGTTTCGAACGCTCTGTGATTTAGATATCCATCCCACTTTCTCACACGTAACATATTTCATCTTGCGTACAAAGAAATTTACTTTGAAAGTAACGCTTTTCTAACCACCGTTCGCAGTACTATCCGGAGACTGTTAGAAATAGGTTCGATTTACCAGTTGCCAGAGAGCGCCAGAAAACAGACATTATTCTGCGTGTGCAACTGCAGGGGTGTATAAAGCACTAAGAGAGCTTACATTACACCATAAAAGAAACAGGGCACCAGAGGATACCCCAAAGAGCATTGGAATTTCGTAAACCATGCTAAAATGCATAATTCGGCTTGAGGTGCAAATTGGCCTTTTCCAGATTCACAATGAAGTAGGTCCCATCTGATATTAAGCTTTTCAGTGTGGTTTCTGGGATGTAAATTTTCTTGGAGTACCAGTACTCTACGATCCATTTTTTGTTCTTTATTATGGCATAATGCCATACATGGCAGATGATAACGTACACTTGAAATTCAGCGAACAGTTGGAACTAGCCAATACTCTAGAATGAAACACATCGTTTCAAATAAAATAATTGCCTCAGCGAAAAGATTAATAAAGCCAAATTTCTTTAGCAAACTTGCAAAAATAACTTCGTTGTTCTACAAGGCGATTAATGCTTGACTGCTACTAACTTGGAAATAAAATAAAAATCAGAAAACTGAAATTAATAATATATTTTTGCCCTCCGTAATTATGTGAATGTATTTTAATTCACTTGATAGCTTCCGCCCACAGAAATCCGTTTTGTTTTCATTTGACATGGGAGCTGTACACGAAGAGAAGCAGCGAAATCACTTTAACGTAAACACAGGTCACGCGGAGACTAACCCCCTCCCCACTACAACTCAGACAACTCTGTGCAGGCGCGAATCTGGCAGCTAGGGCGCGCGAGAAAATTTTTTCTCGTTTATATCTGGCTGCTTGCTGCTACTACCGATACAGCTAACAGCCAAACTTCAAGTAGCGGGAAGCGGGAGAAGGTACTGCTTATACGTGAGTCAACTGCGCATGCGCAACAGACCGCTGGCAACTGGTCAAACGAACCTAATGTGAACAGTTGTGACGTCATGATTATAGCAAGCAGTTCATTGTTACGAAGAATTACAGTCTGCGCCCTACGACCTTTGACATATTTTTGCTATTTGCAGACGCTTGTGCGTGCACCGTGTTTTGTTGTTGTAAACTGCGCATTTCCTTTGCCACTAAAGTTTTATTTTTTTCCCCCTCTCGTTTATATTTTATTGCTGCAGTATTTCTCCAGTAGCAGAATACAATAACATCCTTTGCTAGAGAATCAATTCTGCAGTCAAAATTACAAAAATGTAACTGAAAGCTAAAACAACGAAAAATTCCCGGAATTCCGAAAAATTCCCGGGTTTTTCCCGGATGAAAAAATTCCCGGGTTTTTCCCGGTTGTCCCGGGTCGTATACACCCTGCAAGTTACGGTAAACATGCAAGACGGCTGGCATGCAGCAGGCAAGTGGACATGCACTTTGTTGGAGTACTATTTATTTATATGTCAGCTTTTGTTCCCCTTCCTCTTCTCTTTTTCTGGTTTAGAATACTTCACCCAAATCTTCCTTTGCTCAATAAGCTACTTCCCTAAAACTCTGTCCATATTAAACCCTATAAGCACTAACAATTGGCAGTTTTCACACTTTCCACATAAAAAGTCTTTATCCATGGATGCCACATGGGAATTATAGATACTTAAAAATACTGATAACGTTGTCAAAGAAAGTACTCTGACCATATAGTCCATAGGAAGAAAGGCACATCATTTTGGCCTATTCCCAAGAAGACACTGATCAATACTCCCTTGGAGCCCAACACCACACATATTTTGAGAACTTTAATCCATACTTTGCTAGAGCTGTCACAACACCCTCTCTATGTCATATTGGGATTTTAAGCTCTGTTCGTGACCATGTAGAAAAATAATATTCAATTAAAGAAAGTCCAGCTTTCAGTAAGTACACAGACCACTCTGAATACTAAATATGAGCAAGTGCGATTTTTTTTTTTTTTTTTTTTTTTTTTTTTTTTTTTTTTTTTGAGAAAAATGAATGTTTAGAAGTTTGTTTATATTATGTTCATAAATGTGCCTCACTGCCATACAAATTTCACTGTCATTTCCGTACAATGCAAGCTGCTGGTAGATATTTAGCAGATAAACTTTTCATTGTAGCAGTAGTAGCAGGTGATACCCCCCTCCCCCAAATCTCCCTTCTGTAATAGAACTACAAGAAGCTGGCTGTTCCTTCTGCAATACAGCAGAAGACTTCGAAGGAATGTAGCCACTGCATATGATTGCTGGCAGCAGTGGTCATAAGAATGTACAGTTGCAAGAAGACCGGGCTCCAGATGGTCACGTGGCACTACCGAGAGGGAAGACCATCATGTTCGGTGTATTGCTCTGGTGCACCATACAGCATCTGCAGCAGCAATTTGAGCAACAGTTAGTACCACAGTGACACTAATAGCTGTTACAAATCAGTTACTTCAAGAACAGCCCTGAGCCAGATGCCCACCGCATGCATTCCATTGACCCCAAACCACCACCATTTGCGACTTCAGTGGTGTCGAGAAAGAGCTCATTGGGGACAGAGTGGGGATCTGTTGTGTTTTCTGATGGAAGATGATTCTGCTTCGGTGTCAGTTAAGGCAGTGTGTTGGTTAGGATGCCAGTTAAGGGCTTGCAACACTACACACTGGACCTGCACCTGGAGTTATCGTCTGGGCTGCGATTTCGTATGACAGCAGGAGCACTCTCATGGTTACCTCACACAGCATGACTACAAAATTGTATGTCAGTCTGGTGATGCAGCCTGTTGTGCTGCCATTAATGAACAGCATTCCAAAGGTGTTTTCCAACAGGATAACACGTGCCTACATACCACTATTGTAATCCAACATGCTCTACAGTGCGTTGACATATTGCCTGGGCCTTATCAATCACCAGATATGTCTCCTCTTGAGCACATATGGGCCATCATCAGACAAAAACTCCAGCATCATCAAAAAATGACTTATCTCAAGCTTACATTAACCTGTGATCTTGCAATGATAATCACTTAAATATGTTTCTTAGACAAATGCATTCCTAAAATTTCATTACCCTACGGTAATTATTTTTTGGTGTTGCCGTTATTTCTGTCAATGTATATGGATAGTCTATGTTGGAAACCAATAGCTAATATTTATATTTAATCAATTTTCTGACAGATTGCTGACACCTTTTATTACATAATTTTATGAGTAACTGTCATACTCTCATCTGTACTCACTAACATGCACAGTTATCGCTAGGGATTTCAAATCTAAAGTATTACAGTGTTAATGCATCTATTAGCTTATTAGTTGATGTAGAAATGATTGTATAATACAATAACATTACTTTTATTTGATTTATAGGAGTCTGGAGTAAGCAAAACAGTGGGTGGCTCCCAACTATCAGATCTACTACTCTCTTGTAAAGCAGTAGTTAACAGTATATTAAAATGAGGCAAGAAACAAACTGATAGCAGTGCAAGTTTAAAGTGCAGGAAAACATGCTCTAGCCTCTTTATTTTTTGTCTTTATTTACATATTTTTCATTGTTATAGCTATTATCTTTTACTCATCTTCTTTCTCTTACTTCTGTATTTATCTTTGTAGGCAGTCTACATACTAAGGGCAAACAGGACTTGTGTGCAACTCTGTATTGTTCATTTGCAGTGTGGTAGGTGTGTGTCAGGTACAAAATGGAATCTCAATACAGTATAATAAAATCCCTCTTAAGACAAAAAACAAAATTTTCCAAATTTTGTTATTAAACAAAGGCGGGTCTTTCTCATCGCTGACCCACTTTCTTGGCATATACAGGGTGTCCATAATTAAAATTCAAGCTTCAAAATGCTGTAGAAAGAGACCAACTGCTCCGAATGACGTCAAATTTGAACACCATATTACTGATCCGGAGGAAAAGTCATGGCACAAAAACAAAATTTTTTCATAAAAATCTGACCAGTAGATGGCGCAGGAGAAAGAAATGCCATAGTAGAAAGAGAAATGGACATACGTGGCCTGGATATTCTAGGGGTTAGTGAGACTCACTGGAGAGGGCACGAGACCAAGAGGAAGAGCAGCAAGCAGATGGATAGATCAAATCAAGAAGATCTCTGGTATACCTCTTCAGCATGCACTAAGAGAAGCTGGTAACCATCCGGGATGGAGACGCTTGGTTCATGGGGTCACAACACTCAGCAATGAGCACAACGATTTATGACATGAGATGGTGCAGTAAGCAGCAGAATATGCACACCAACAGATGTGCAGCACATGGCTGTTGCCTAGTTTGTGTCCGAGACACCTAACATGACAGTTTCCAAGAAGGACTGTGCACTACTGGTAAAGCTCTTTTACAAGAATGACGACTCTGCAGTAGCCTTGCAGGAGTTCCGGGCACTCAAGGGTATGGTTAAAGGTACTGATCTGATGTCTGCTTAGTGTCTAAAGAAAATGATTAAAATACTCAAAAGGACACATTCTTTTGAAGTGCACTGTGGCAGAGGGAGGAAAGCAGCTGATCCAATGTCTGCAAAGATGTGGCCACAGAACTGCAGCAGGGGTTGAGCAGTGGGTGCAAACATGTAGTGTACAGGGAATTGCCCAAACACTGGACCTGCCTGCAAGCATTGTGCATATAATCCTATGGAATATCCTGCATTGCTGTCCATACAAAATCACCCATTCTCAGAAGTTGCTTCCTGCTGACCTGCCAGTGAGACTAATCTTCAAAGGAAAGCAGAGTATGGATGGGGGACGGTAAAGTCCTGGTTGTGGGAGCATACAGGGATGAGGTGGAAAGAGGGTAGGGCAGCTGGTGCAGTCAGAAGGTTAAACCGGGTTTGGGGGGAAGGGGTGATAAAGAGACTGTAGGTGTACTTGTGGAGTAGAGGGCTGTGGAGTGAGAACAGGTTCCCACATGAGCAATTCAGAAAAGCTGGTGTTGATAGGAAGGATCCATATGGCACTGGCTGTGAAGCAGTCAATAACATGAAGAATGTTGCGATGGGCAGTGTGCTCAGCAACTGGATGTTCCAGCTGTTTCTTGGCCACGGTTTGTTGGTGGTTATTCATATGAACAGACAACTTGTTGGTTGTCATGCCCATGTAGAATGCAGCACAGTAGTTGCAACTTAGCTTGTAGAACACATGACTGGTTTCACAGGTAGCCCTGCCTTTGATGACATAGGTGATGCTTGTGACTGGATTGGAGTAGGTGGTGGGAGGATGCACAGAACAGGTCTTGCATATAGGTCTATTGGAGGTACATGAGCTATGAGGCAAGGAGTTGAGAGCAGGAGTTTTGTAGGGATGGACAAGGATATTGTGTAGGTGCAGTGGATTTCTCATTTCAGGGCATGATGAGTGGAAGTCAAAACCATGGTGGAGAATGTGATTCAGTAGCTCCAGTCCTGGGTGGTACCGAGTAACGAGGGGTATACTCCTCTGTGGGCGGATGCTGTGACTTTGGGAGGTGGTGGGTGCCTGGAGAGATAAGACATGGGAGTACTGTTTCTGTACAAGATTGGGAGAGTAATTAAGGTATCTGAAGGCCTCAGTGAGACCCCCGGTATGTTTTGAGAGGGACTGCTCATCACTATAGATGCGACAGTCATGGGTGGATGGGCTGTATCGAAGGGACTTCTTGATGTGGAATGGGTGACAGCTGTCAAAGTGGAGGTATTGCTGTTGCTTCATAGGTTTGATATGGCTCAAAGTGGAAGTATTGCTGTTGCTTCATAGGTTTGACATGGATGGAGGTTCTGATGTAGCTATCTGCGAGGTGGAGGTCAACATTGAGGAAGGTGGCTTGTTGAGATGAGGAGGACCAGGTGAAGTGAATGGGGGTTCTCAGACACAATACAGATCACAAAGGTGACATCAGTGAATCTGAACCATGTGTGGGGTTTGGGATTCTGGGTATTCAGGAAGGATTCCTCTAGACTGCCACAGGGTGATGTTATGGGTGCCCACTGCCATGCCTCAGATTTGTTTATAGATGGTGCCTTCAAAGGAGAAGAAACTGTGGGTGAGGACACAGTTCTTCATGGTGACCATGAAAAATGATGAGACATAACATATTGTGGCAGTCAAATGGTTGGTTGTCGATCAAACCTGGGTAACAGTATTTATAAGAGACTTTTGTGTAGACAGTCACACTGGGCAAATGTGATTGATGGAAAACTGAATGCAAGTGTTTATCAAAACACTTTAAAAAATACCATGTTTCCCACAGTGTGGCAAGAGTTTAGAATCAAATATTTTTGTATTATAATGACATTATTCCAGTGGATCTCAGTGATTTCATCAGATGATGCCAATAAAAATTTATAAAATTTTGATGAAGCAAATCTTGGGATGGTGACGATTGTTAGTGGAAGATGCTAGTATAGGGGTTTATATTTGTAGCAAAATATATGGCACATAGCAGATGAGCTTGAATCTTTATCATATCAACAATAATGGCTCAGATTGAAGGCTATCAAAATGGGCCACATTAATTAGGTTCCTAATTGAAAAAAAAGAAAAAAACCCACTTCCCCTTTCAAAGTGCTTTTTTCCTATGTAGTTGAAACTATTTTAATGTGATCAGTGTCGAATTCCATGTTTTGCTGTAGTTATATCCAAATGTCTTGGTAAATTAAATTATCAGTTAAGATGTGTATAACATTTCTGATAACCTATTGCAGAAAGAAGAAATAGTAGCAATAATCTTTGTGTTTTTATGATACTCTCAGTGTTCTTTGCTCAGACAATTCTTTGCATGTACAGATTTTTCAGTTGTCAAAACTGAATTTCTGTTGATTGTTGCCTTTATAATTAATAAGAAAACACATTTACATGTCTGACATGTATACGATTTCCTTCTTTGATATAGAATGTCACCTGTAGTTTGTTTGAACCCTATTCTCATTAACTATGAGATTTTTGATATGGCTTGAAAGTGGGTGTAGTGCAACAATTGAAACAATGAATACATTTTCTCTTAGCATGCGTGCAACTACATTGCCCCCCCCCCTTCCCACACACACACACACACAGAGAATGTTTTCATCAGAGGAAGAAGATAAATTGGTAACAAGTAAAATATAATACTCCAGATTTACAAAATTAACCACAAAATGAGACTGAATACTCACCTGAACTATTGTTCCAGTAACTAATGATGTGTCCACTTCCTGGGGGAGCAGATGATGTTGCCCTTCTTTATCACTCAATACATCAGATGATGTTCGTTGAGGTGAACTTGACTGGAAGTTATGTGAAATTAATACCATACTACAATACAATGAAAAAAAGTATGTAGGCTAACAACCAAGAAATAAGAGAAGTAGAAGTACACTCCTGGAAATGGAAAAAAGAACACATTGACACCGGTGTGTCAGACCCACCATACTTGCTCCGGACACTGCGAGAGGGCTGTACAAGCAATGATCACACGCACGGCACAGCGGACACACCAGGAACCACGGTGTTGGCCGTCGAATGGCGCTAGCTGCGCAGCATTTGTGCACCGCCGCCGTCAGTGTCAGCCAGTTTGCCGTGGCATACAGAGCTCCATCGCAGTCTTTAATATTGGTAGCATGCCGCGACAGCATGGACGTGAACCGTATGTGCAGTTGACGGACTTTGAGCGAGGGCGTATAGTGGGCATGCGGGAGGCCGGGTGGACGTACCGCCGAATTGCTCAACACGTGGGGCGTGAGGTCTCCACAGTACATCGATGTTGTCGCCAGTGGTCGGCGGAAGGTGCACATGCCCGTCGACCTGGGACCGGACCGCAGCGACGCACGGATGCACGCCAAGACCGTAGGATCCTACGCAGTGCCGTAGGGGACCGCACCGCCACTTCCCAGCAAATTAGGGACACTGTTGCTCCTGGGGTATCGGCGAGGACCATTCGCAACCGTCTCCATGAAGCTGGGCTACGGTCCCGCACACCGTTAGGCCGTCTTCCGCTCACGCCCCAACATCGTGCAGCCCGCCTCCAGTGGCGTCGCGACAGGCGTGAATGGAGGGACGAATGGAGACGTGTCGTCTTCAGCGATGAGAGTCGCTTCTGCCTTGGTGCCAATGATGGTCGTATGCGTGTTTGGTGCCGTGCAGGTGAGCGCCACAATCAGGACTGCATACGACCGAGGCACACAGGGCCAACACCCGCCATCATGGTGTGGGGAGCGATCTCCTACACTGGCCGTACACCACTGGTGATCGTCAGGGGACACTGAATAGTGCACGGTACATCCAAACCGTCATCGAACCCATCGTTCTACCATTCCTAGACCGGCAAGGGAACTTGCTGTTCCAACAGGACAATGCGCGTCCGCATGTATCCCGTGCCACCCAACGTGCTCTAGAAGGTGTAAGTCAACTACCCTGGCCAGCAAGATCTCCGGATCTGTCCCCCATTGAGCATGTTTGGGACTGGATGAAGCGTCGTCTCACGCGGTCTGCACGTCCAGCACGAACGCTGGTCCAACTGAGGCGCCAGGTGGAAATGGCATGGCAAGCTGTTCCACAGGACTACATCCAGCATCTCTACGATCGTCTCCATCGGAGAATAGCAGCCTGCATTGCTGTGAAAGGTGGATATACACTGTACTAGTGCCGACATTGTGCATGCTCTGTTGCCTGTGTCTATGTGCCTGTGGTTCTGTCAGTGTGATCATGTGATGTATCTGACCCCAGGAATGTGTCAATAAAGTTTCCCCTTCCTGGGACAATGAATTCACGGTGTTCTTATTTCAATTTCCAGGAGTGTATTTGAAAAAAATAAATGTTAAGCATAAGCATGTTATAAAAGCTCATTACATTCTCTTCTTACTCAAAATTAATTATGTATCAATTTCACATTCTAACACATCAACTACAGTAACTTTTACAAGACTGGTTTTCTCTAGTCATTTGCAATCTTCAGACACATGTTCACACTTGGAAGGGTAACATATCAAAAACATCTCTGCTAATCTGCACCATCATAGCCAGAAGAATTGGAGATCCAACCCAGAGATTGGCTTAATGCAGCTCTCAACATAGGTATATCCTGCGTGGGTATCTTTATCTTAACATAACTGCTGCAACTAAATCCACTTGAACCTATTTACTGTAGTCAAACTTTGGTCTCCCTCTGTATTATTACCCCCCACCCTTCCCCTCCTTACTGAATTAACGATTCCTTCAGGCTTCAGGATATGTGATCTAAACCATCCTGTTCTTTTAATCATGTTGCGCCATAAAGTCCCTAATCTTCAATCTTATTTGGCACCTTTTTATTAGCTGTATTCAATCTACCCATCTAATCTTTAGCATCGTTAAGCAACACCACATTTCAAAACCTTCTGTCCTCTTTTGCTTAACGTTTATCATACATTTTTAATTATTAGTTTCTCCATATTTAGAGAGCGCTAGTGTTTACTTGTTTCACCTTCATATAAAAGTACACTCAATACAAACACATTCAAAGACTTCCCAACACTCAAAAAAATTAGGTTTTTCTGTTTTTGGAAAAGCTTTTATTGCTACTGTCATTTTGCATTATATAAACTCTTTACTTCTACCTTTGTCAGTTATTTTAGTACCTTTGTCAACTGCTTTTAGTACCATCATATGGGGTGAACTTGTGTAATTCTGGACTTTAAACTTCGATATTTTTGAAACTAATAAAATTAATATATTGGTTTTTCTTTCAGAGCATGGGTACTGAGTGCTAGTAATAAAGGTTTTGGTTTTTGTTACCATTTGCTCTAATAGATAGGAAAATTAAAAAAGAACTGCGTCATTCAAACTCACCCCACCTGGGGGTGCATTTGACTGATTATCTGTTATATGACAACTGTGGATTGTTAATGACTCTAGGGTGACCAACTGTTCTAGAATTTCATCAATGCTTGTAAATTAAATCTGGCATTGTAATTAAATTTTTATGCTAACATCAGAGTCACATACAAAAAAAAAGTGTAAGGACAAAAAATGTGATCATAAATTTGGTTTTTGAAATCCCACAGAAACGCGCGCAAATTTGTGTCCACTGTTCACTGAGCCCTGACATGGCAACTTCAAAAGAAACATGCCCCTTCTTCCAATTGTTGGGTTTGAAAAATTTTCTGCAACATCTGAAACCTCAACCGGTCATTATCATCAATTAAAGGCTGCACCAACAAAATAACATCTAGCAGTTCTTGGCATTTTGTAAGAAGTTTACCTACTTGATGTTCACTGTTTCCTTGGAGCAGTATTGAACTAACGCCATTTATCTGTCAAGGATTGCCTTTGCTATATGTATTGAACATCTAGGGCTGAAGGCAGAAAACCTCCCATTTTCGCAATCTATTAGACTGGTCAGGAGAGCCCCTTCTTCTTCTTTATCACTAAAAATTGGCTGGTAACCTTGTGTTTTACCATAATTATAAATCCTGTTTATCAGTGGGCCTTTTGGAATTTTATACGCTTGGCTACCATTGCTAATGTTTAGTTTTCAATTTAAAATTTATCTGACAGACAGTCGTGAAACTATTGATTGGCGACTCCATGGAATGTTCTGCGCACCACGACCAGATAATGGATATAATTGGAAGGAGAAACAGCATTGGTCATATTTTTTTGTTTTATTATCCACAAAATCGATTTTCGGTCACTTAGTGACCATCCTCAGTGCTGTAATATACAATTAAAATTGGTAGGCACTGGTAACAATTTTAATTGTATATTACAGCACTGAGGATGGTCACTACGCGAGCGAAAATCGATTTTGCGGATAATAAAACAAAAAAATACGACCAATGCTGTTTCTCCTTCCAATTATAGTCGTGAAACTTCTTGGCTATATTTTTTCAAGTCACCCAATTTACATACGCAACCATACAGCATTTTCACACTAACAATTGTTATGGCCCTAATTGTATGTGAAACAAACAGAACTGTGGCCTACAAGACAAATACCTACCTCTGCATCTATACTCTGCAAACCATTGTGAGGTGCATGGCAGAGGGTACATCACATTGTAGCAGTTATTAGGGTTTCTTCCTGTTCCATTCAAGTATGGAGTGCGGGAAGAATGATTGTTTGAATGCCTCTGTGTGTGCAGTAATTATTCTAATCTTACCCTCTCGAGCCCTATGTGAGTGATACATAGGAGTTGTAGTATATCCCATGAGTAACCATTTAAAACCAGATCAGAGACTTTGTTAAGAGACTTTCCTAGGACAGTTTTAAGTCTCCCAGTTCGGTTCCTTCAGTACGTCTATGACAATATCCGACAGATGAAATTGACCATTCACACTGCCCTTCTCTGTATACATTCAATATCAAATGTTAATTCTATTTGGTATGGGTCCCACATATTTGAGCAATATTGTAGAACCAGTCACACAAGTGATTTTTAAGCAATCTCCCTTGTAGACTGATTGCACTTCCCCAGTATTCTACCAATAAACCAAAGTCTACCACTGCTTTGCCCACGACTGAACCTATGTAATCATTCCATTTTTATCTCCACAGAGTGTTACATTCAGGTATTTGTATGGGTTGGCCAATTACAACAGAGACTTATTGATATTATAGTCATAGGGTACTATGTTATGTGAGTTGTTTTATGCGAGTCCATGAATAAAAGTTTTGGTTTATCTTTTGATCAGTAAATTGACCTTTTCGGTCGACTACACCACAGCAGGCAGCTTAACTCCACTTGACAGTATCTCATTTCCTATCATCATCATATGATTTAATTCAGCTATACTCCATTATGATTATTTTACTTTTGCTGATTTTTCAGCTTATAGCTTACTTTCAATTCACTATCAGTTTTATTCAACTGATCTTCCAAGTCCTTTGCTCTTTCTAGCAGAAATAAACAGTGTCAGTAAACCTTAAAAGTTTTTATTTCTTCTCTGTGAACATTCATATTTTTTCCAAATTTCTCCTTAGTTTCTTTCACTACTTCTTCATGTACAGACTGAATAACATGGAAGCTAGGATACCACACCATCTCACTCTGCTCTCCACTACTGTGTCCCTTTCATGTTCTTTAGAGCCTTATAATGGCACTCTGGTTACTGTACAAGGCATACTTCTAGGTAACGTTTTACATTCAGTACATTATCCCTGATAACTGCAGAATTTCAAAGAGAGTATTCCACAGGACGATGTCAAAAGCTTTTTCAGGAGAAAAAAAAAATGATACTATAAATGTATGCTGGTCTTTCTTCAACCTACCTTCTAAGGTAAGTCATATGGTCAGTATTGCTTTATGTGTTTTTACAATTCTCTGGAACCAAAAATAATCTTCCCCTACATCAACTTCTACCTGTCAGTCCATCCTTTGGCAAATATTTTGTGTTAGTATTGCCAACTGTGACTTGCTAAACTGATGATTCAACAATGTAGGAAAAGACAGATTGGTATTTACAATAATAAGGACATGTTAAGTTGCCGAGAAGTACAGGAAAAGACACCACTATAAAAAGTGTCTATTAATTGTGTCTGTCTGCAACTTAACATGTCTTCTTTATAGTACTAGCAATCTATCTTTTCCTACATTATTGATATTCCTACATGGTGTTTCCTTTGTTTAAATGGATAATTCCATAATACTTACATCAACCAGCACCTACCTTCTTTGGAGTTGTGATCATTGAATTCTTCTTGAAGTCTGATGTATTTTTCCTGTCTCATACATCCTGAGCATACATAGTTATTCTGGAGAAATGCTACCTACTCCAGGTCCTTTGTTTAGACTTCGGCCTTTCAGTGTTCTGTCAGATATCTTCGCAGTACTCTACTCCCCATCTCACCCTCAGACATTTCTAATTGTATTTAGGTAATATTGGCTTCAAATTTGTTTACTTTATGCTGTCCTTTTACTTATTCCTTCCACTTTTCAGAACTCATGTCCTCACCCCCTTCCCCTCTTTGCTTAATAATTACACTGCCAACAACCCATAACCTGGCTCATTATTAACGTATATGTATGGAAGCTGTTTAGACTGCCTCCACTTCATGGTTGTAACTGATCAAACCCACACTTCTACCACAGTCACCAAGCAGGATGAGTTGCGACTTTATCGTTCCACTCATCTGCCTCAACATACAGGGCAGTGCCAGGCTAGGTGGCCAGGACCACCACAAGCAAAATACCTTAAGTTACCTTGGGCTGCATATATGATATTCTCACATGGTTTAGCTCCCCTTATTTCTTTCTCTTTCCTTCACTGATTGACATAAGCAATCTCCTGTAGGTTACTAGCTGTATCAGTCAGGGTAACAAAATAATAAGGCTTTTCGTAAAACACCACTCTCTGTCAGTCCTGAGGCCGCATTCTCTCAGGAATATGTACAACTTCTATTTGATTAAATTATACGCACAAGACTCTCACATTCAGTTTAACTCTATCTACAAAGGAAAAGTCTTTGGCCCTACATTTTTTAGCCAAATTACGGGTGTAAATGCGAAGTCAACATATCCATTCCCAGTGTTAGACCTTTCTTGGTTTGTGCTGGCATTATTCGCCAGTAGCTCCGCCACATGACACTGCTGTCAGTTGTTAAAGATGGCACTTGTGCTTCACATGTCAATGGTGTTAGAGCAATGAAGTGTGATACATTTTCTATGGAGCAAGGGATGCACACCAATCGAGATCTACAGGGAAATGCAGCCCACACATGGAGAAAACTGTCTCGCTTTGAGAGCTGTGAGGTGGTGGTGTTGTGAGTCTGACATAGTCCATGAAGTCTTGTATGACAGTGAGCGGTTGGGGAGCCCGCGTTCACAACAGACTGACAACAACAATACCACGTATATGTAAAGGTCAAAGAGCAGATCCGGTGTGTGCACATCACAGCCATTTCCCAGGTGCTTGGCATGTCGAATGGGACATCGTTCATGCGTCCTTAGGGTACTGGAAGGTTCCATGTCAGTGGCTGCCTAAGTAACTGATGAAAGTCAAGCAAATGATGCCTTTGCTGAATCATGTGGAATGGTACTCCAAGGATGGTGGAGGTTTCCTGAACCGCATTGTCACTAGTGATGAAACATGGATACTTCATTTCTTGCTGGAATCCAAGCAGCAGTGCATGGTGTAGAAACATCCAGGTTCACCTGTGACAAAAAATTCCATTCAGCACCATCTGTTGGGAAAATGATGTTAACAGCCTTCTGGTATAGCTGTGGACAAATCCTGCTGGATTTCATGCCAGAGGTGCAACCATCAATGCCGACAGTTATTGTTCCACATTATTTGGTCTGAGGGCTCCTATCAGGTGAAGGAACCCAGGGATTCTTGATGTGGACAACGTGATTCTGCTCCACGACAATGCGAGACCACATGTGGCAATCAGAACTGCCAAAAAGCTCATGCACCATACAGTCCAGACCTCGCCCCAAGTGATTTCCACATTTTTGGACCACTGAAGAAGTTCCTGTCAGGTCAGTGATTCACAAGTAATGATGAAGACAAGACAGCAGTCCAACGGTGGTTCCATAGTCAGCTGAAAGAATTCTACTCCAAAAACATCTCAAACTAAGTGCTGCGATGGGACAAATGTCTGAACTGGTATGGGGACGAAAAGGAAAAATAACGTAAGGTACATAGAATAGGATGTATATTTGTCATTACCTGTATATACTTTACTTTTGGCTGATAAAAAATGGGAGCAAAGACTACAAAATCTTCATGTCTAATGTTTAAGGTTCCTGCTTGTGGAATGGAACTTACTGAAAACTCATCTGCTTCCTTTAAAAAAGCGTGAAGTGGATTCGACAATTTACTGAGGTGACCAATCCCAGTACTCCCTACTATTTTATCTAGTGAAGCCACCTCTTCTCTAGGCTCCGATTTAAAACTAGCCAACTACAAGGACAATGTAAAACACCTCTCTTACAGTTCCACCAAGAGTGATCTATTAGATGTAGTGCTGGTAAATAACAACAAATTCTTATCTCAGTTCCTGTAACGTTCCAGTTTAGCACCCAACTTACAAACTTGATCTGTACATAGAACATTATTAACCAAAAGATTCAGACAAATATCAAGTTCTTCCAATGCCTTATAAATGATAGAAGGTGCAGATTCTCTCTCCTGTTCCTCCTGGGGCTACACTACCAGTGGCTTTGATTTGATCTCCTCCACCTGCTCCAGCATCTCCATAACAGTTCCCTGATGTTTAGCCCTCTAGTTGTAATGTCATACATCAGCTCCTTCTTATCAAGATAACTAGGATCTTGAATCAATCTCAGTTCCAACTTGTAAATTTGATTAATTCAACAAACCACAAAATCCAAATCAGCTAGACAAATAACCCTACCAATTTCAATTATAACATCAGGGCACAACCCTGATAACCTAGTAACCACACTCTGCAGCTTAACATTTGAAACTCCTGCTCGGTCCCATGAACAATACTTGAGCGGAGGGCTGGAGTTTATCCCTTTCACAATACTTAAATGCCCTCTATTTACAAGATCCCAGTGAGGGAGCAGAACCAACAACCAACTAGGGCAATTAATCCACACCATAATTACTGCTCTATAAGGCTTAAGATTATATGTGTTTAATAACATACTTAGAAATGTGACACTGGTCACTTCAAATACATTGAAGTATAACTTCATATGGAGACCAACAACTAAATATAGCAAGTGACCTGTTTTAACCGACATAATATGTATTGGGCATTAGCTCCAATACAATTAAGAATTGTCTTAATTTCCCTAAATATGAACTGCACATGACAACCAATGACAGTTACAAAGAGAAAAACAAGCAAAACAGACTTTATCTTCAGCTGAACACTCCAGTGATTCCCCTACTTAGCAATTTCAAAAGACAGTGACCACCAGATAAACTTAAACTGGAAACCCAATGAAGCACAATCAATTATTCAAACTTAGTAATAAAACAATAAATATGAGCACAAATGCCTAGCAAAGTATTAGAAGAATTTGGTGAACAAAGCACACTGAATTCTGGATGCGCTGCCCCGTAAATATGTGCAATGTCACCCTAATACTATCTGCTACCATGAAAATTAAAGAAATATTTGTAACCCAAGGCAAGCCCCTTCAATAGATATATTTATACAAGAATAAAACCCCTCCTCATGAATATTACTAACACTGATGAACTTGTACGTGGTCAAATGAAAAACAACATATTGGCAGCACACCAGACTTAATAGGTCCCAGGCTAATTGGTGCAGCACTTAAAATCATATAAATATTTAATAAATATTTAAAGAACAATAGAGTAACACTAACCCTCACTCAACAAACGTTAAATGAATTCAACTCAAGGAAAAGTATGGAAGGCATAACAATGTATCACCAAAAGTGATAAATTCCTAGTCCCCACTTATATTCATTTAACAATAGCTAATACCAGTAGAAAAACACATCATCACTTAACTTCCAAACACTGACCACCTAAAGTTAACTGAGGTAATCAACGATCTCTAAATACAGAATTATTCAAAGGACATCAATCCAAAATAAAACATCAAAAAACAAAACTACTCTCAGTAACTCTGAAGGATAACCATGTGTCCATGGCCCACCACACACACCGTGACAAAGACTCTGACTCACTGACTGCTTTGCCTGGCCACCATCAGCATTCCCCTAACTATCTCTAAAGGGCGTTGCCTGCTTACCCAGTATGCAACCATTTGAAGCAGTAGATCTTTTAAATTAACATTGTACCCCATCAAAGCTGAAGGTGAAAGACAAACTTGGAGGAAGCACTTATGGCACATCCTGTTCCTGGCAATGTTTTGCATTTTGAACTATGCTTTCAGGATCTCTATCTTACCATTATAAAAACTATTTGAAATGTTCTGGTGTCTCCACATCTCTTCCACATACACAATCGTAGTAGCACAACCCAATGTCACTACAGAAACCTAACAGCTGGTGCGACATTGTTGTTGAACATTATGACACTACTATTCACAATTCACTTCTTATCAGGAGTGCCCTCTGACAAGACTACACCAGAATCCAGAATATAAGCCAGCCCAGTGCCAGGCTGAGTCAGCTGTGATGTGACCTGTGGAGTGTGTGGCAAATGTGATATCGTATTTGCTCAGGTGTTTATATTGTGGACTCGATTTGCTATAGATGGGATTTTATTTTGGACTTAAGGTAGCTTACACTGTTTCCAAGGAGCATCCTGCATATATCTCTTGTTACAAATAAACAAGGGCAAGCTCCTCTTGTTTGTATATGTAAATTGCCTTTTACAAATATGGGAATAAGGATGGGATGGTGACACACATAAATCAGGCCTTGAACATTTTTTTAATTAGGCAAAAGTGTGGGTTTTCAATCATTGGGGCACTTACAACTAGGTGAAAGTGTGGTTTTTCAATCATTGGGGCACTAACAACATCTCCTAACACAAACTGTGAAACTGTGCTGGGTTTCAGGGGCTAAAGACAGCTATGTTACACACAGTGAAATTGTTAAGGAACGTAGCAGTTATATTTTTTGACTTGTCAAATTTCCTGCTTGTAAAGCCAAATGCCAATGTTCTTGTCAGTATATACCAAACTAGATCACTTGACTGAAATACTGACCAACATGAATTAAATAGGAATTGCAATTTCAAATGTTTGTGTAAGCAGAACACATGGGCTCTGTAGTCAGAGACATTACAGTCCAGTTTACACCTGACTTGGAAGGGAGAAACCACATACTGAGAAAATCAGATCCTTCTCTGATAGAAATAATGCTTATAGTTCAGGTCCCAAAAACTGCCTGTGCAGCTGAAAATTTGCTTACAATATGAAATGATGTGGTAGTCAGCTCTGTGGCAGTGGTTGTGTGGGGTGCCACGTAACCTCTTGTGGGGCACTCACCGGCTCCGTAGTTCGAACTTCTTTGTAAAAAACTATGCCAGCGGTGATGGCTATATCAGCAGCCCAGCTATAAATATTGTTTCCTTTACCATGCGTGCAGCACATGCCACTATTGGCATGCAGCATACCATGGATGTGGCAAAAAGGGACAACTGCAAGAGGTATGTTTTAGCAAGTCTGCCACACATGTCACACAGCCCATAAAATGTACTTAGATATATTCACTGGTACATACCCTGTGAGGTTACTCTTCTACAGGGCACTGCTGCTTCTGTGTCCTTGCTAAACCAATCTACTTACTTAAGTTTAGGATCACCAGCTTTGCAGACAGTGAGAAGACTATTTGCGCCTATGGATGTCATTATGTAACTTTGCTAGGAAAGTGTCCAGTTTTACTTAATTGCAACGATGTCACTCGTTCAGTGAATATTCTGGTGGCAGCTGACCCAAAAGTGGACAATGTTTTTGGGGTAGGCTCTTTCCACGCTTTTGGATTACACTTCATGAAACAGTGCATGCCATGCTATCCAAAGGGCACTATGCTTTCTTAAAAGCTCCTTTCATAATTCTATCAGTCCTTGCCATATTTCAGCAATTTTAACCCAATTGGACTCACTGACTACAATTGCGTACATTAACTTTTATTGTGCCTTAGCTGCAATGGAAAATCTAGGATGGAATGAAACAATATTATGAGAAGGAAAGCTGCTACTCACCATACAGCAAATATGCTTACTCGCAGATAGGCACAACAAAAAGACTTGTGCCTATCTGCGACTCAGCATCTCCAATACGGTGAGTAACTTTCCTTCTCATAATATTGTTAGCTGCTATAGAAATATTTTTCCATAATGGAAATCTCATTTACACACTTGTGAATGTTCAATCTGATCATTCACAAGTGCTGCCAAATGTTGGGCATCACTATAAAAAATATCAGCAAGGCAGTGTAGCATTGTGGAGCAACTAGTTACTGCCAGAATACCCAGACATGATTGGTTAGTTACAGTCCACTTTATAACTGAATATTATTATTGTTTGATAATTATTGAATGATCAATTTATTTATTACAACAGTTATTATTTCAAAATTAGTTATTTTGGCCCATAAAAAGAAACCAAGGGTAACATGTATGATTTTGAAAATGGGTATGTATCTTTGTTTAAATCTTGCATCTGAAACCATTAAAATAAATCACCTAAGAGCATCACAGCATAAATAAAAATTTTCGTTCATACAGGAAAAATTCAGGTCTGAAAGAGTTAAGGATCAAATACTACAAGATATTCTCAACTGTGCCACATGTCTTGACAATATTTTGACCACAGATACCAACTCCAGAGGACCACCTTCAAAACCTTGAGTTTTTGTTTTGAAGAGTGGCAGTCAAAGGAGTTAAATGCAGCCTGCACATATGTTGTCTCATGCAACCTTCCTTCACATACTTAGTGTTTTAACTCTTGGAAAATGGACAGGGACCAATAAGGAATTACCTTATGGTGATTGACAAAAATGCAGATTTCCCATGAATATATGTGACTTAAAAGAGTTTCCGGATAAATTCCATTGTTATGATAAATTCATTGCAGACCTAGCAGAACTCTCTTGCCCACTGAACCAGCTAAGTCTTTAAGGTCCACGTTTTAAGTTTCAAACTGTCATCTTGCTGTCAACAAGCTTTCCAAGGTGGGAGGATCCTATTCTTCTTCTCAAATAGAACAGGACGCCCTTGCTATTATTTATGCAGTTCAGAAATTTAAATTATTCCTTTATGAACAGAAATTTCATCTTGTCATCGATCGTCACCTGTCGCTCACCACTTTTAGCCCTATATGTCACTTACTAGACCAGACAGCCCACTGCCTGCAGCAGTGGGCACAATACTTATCTAATATTCATTATTCTATCCACTGTCAAATAGCAACATTATACAGAAACATAAACACGATGTCCCGATTCTCCACGGTCCTCGAAGCACATTTCTAAGAACATTAATTGGTGTGTTTCACTATCTTGCTCACTTTTTAAAAAAAGGATAGCTGGATATTCCTCTTGCAGCTGAATTTTGTCCCCAATTTTGTTCCCACTGGCCATGGCGACATAAAATACAACTAAACCACTGCAAGTATCAGATTACTCCCTCTCTTAGTCTGCAAGTGCTGCATCTTCCCAGTGGTTCTCTCCCTGGCCTGATGCTGCAGAGTTGTAGGAACATATTCACCTAGATTTTGCTGGCTCAGCTTGGGGCTCCATGTGGTTGGGCATAATTGATTCCTTTTCTCAGTTCCCTCTTGTTTTCCACATCTCAGTATTGCTACTACTACGCAGCCTTGGATAATATCTTTACTCCTGAACGTAACCCCCCCCCCCCCCCCCCAAAATCACAAGGATTTCTCATAATGGGACAACATTTACCTCTTATGACTTCAAGCAGTTCTGCAACATTAACAGGATTCAACATCTTTGCACCAATTGTTTTCATCCAGCTTTCAACAGCCACACAGAGCACTTTATCCACTGTTTCAAAACTCAGCTCTGTAAGGAAAATATTCTAACACTGCATCTAACGTCCTGTTTAGTTTTCTAGCAACCTACAAGGTCACTCTGATCAAAGGGCTGCAGCCCAGGCACCCTCTTGGATACGCTGTGCCCATGCCGATGTAGTGGTGCTATCTGACGATGGGAACAAAATAGATATGCAACATTACTGTTGGACATGATGGCACCACTACCTACAGGGCACTTGTCACCATGAGCACCCTTTGATGAGACCAGATCAGAATCCAGCTTATAAGCCGGCCAAGGGCCAGTCAGAGTCAATTATAATGAAATATGTGGAGTGCATGGTGAGTGTGTTATCAGTTTTCCTGAGGTGTTTATATTGTGGACTCTACTTGTTATATGTGGAACTTAGATATGGACTGGACTGGACTGGACTGGACTTTGCTTTGCTTTGCTTTGCTTTGCTTTGGATTTGGGGTTTAATATCCTGGACTTTACTTTGGAGTATGGTCTCAAAATAGCTTGCACTGTTGCTGAGGAGCACATTGCATATATCACTTCCTGTGAGTAAACAGGGGCAAGCCCCTATTGGTTGTGAGTATAGATTTCTTTTTACAAAAACAACCTTCTTACATTCTTCTTAAACCAAGCGATTAAACTATGCTCTGTGAAAAGCCCCATCAGGTAGCTACCCCTTTCAATCCTTTTCTCCCAGTTCATACTCTCCCACTAGTTTCTATCCTGTTCCTTTTCCTATTACAGAATTCCAGTGTCCCATTACAATTAAATTATTCCATTCTAACATATTGAATTTCTTTCATTTCGTGATACCTTTTTCCCAATTTCTCAATTGTACTGCTGTGGTTCGTTCTGGATTTTCATTTCCCTTGGCTACAATAATGTGTTAGATTTCTACTAATTGCTGAATATTAGTTCCATGGCCAAGTTACAGAGTACATAAATAATGTGAATAGTTTTTTATAATCTAAATGTTTTATAAAAATATTTACAAAAGTTAAAAACTTTTATTTATGTTGCCTCAACAGATTTCTGTACAAGGTATTAAATAGTGTTAAAATTTGGACCAACCTAACCAATTTATGACGAGTTAATAGTACTACATCATCATCATCATCATCATCATCATCATCATCACCACCACCATCATCGGTAGGACGGCCCTTTGAGACCTTTACCTTCTCTAGAAGATTATTCCATTCTTCGCTGTTCTGTGCACAACTCCTCTGATTCTGAATTCCAGTTTTCCTAAGGTCTTCACTGACACTTTTCTCCTATCTTAGCTTTACACTTCCAAGTCTCCTGTTTCCTACAGACACTGCACTAAATATCTTCTGAATCCTTCTGCCATTTGCTGTCAGTACATGTGCTGCCCTTCCAGCTTCTTATTCTTAAAGATGCAGACAATATTTTACTCACTATATCCACACATATTATACAGGTGGATGTATGTATGTTCCACGGCTCCCCCTAAACCACTGGACTGATTTCAATCAAACTTGGTACACATATCATTCACCATCTGCAAACCATCACTGTCAAGGTAAGAACCAACTACCAATCAAAGGGGCAGGGATGAAAGTGAAAAAGCAGTGCACCTCAATACATACAAATAGACGTACTTTAGTGATCCACTATTTGAGAAATGAGAGCACTTAGTCACTTGGAAAAACTTCACACGCAATTACAAACCTTTATGAAAACTTTTTCCTCACTGGCGACATCCACAAAATGATGAAAGGCAGCAAAACAGCCACATGAAGCATGACGTTTCGATTTGTTACCTCTTTACTACTGCTGACTGTATTTGCGACATATTTTACGAACACTATTCACATATACCACTGAATGGATCAGCAAAATTATATTACTATATGGCAAACAGTTCAGGAGATATGACATTATAAACACTGACATGCACTAAAAACTGCTGCATTATGCAAGGCATTTAAATTTATTATTTCGTTGCTGCTAATTCTATTCACAACACCTTTCACAGACAGTATCCACATATGCTGATGAATGTGCCAACAAAAATACATCATTTTACAACATTCAGTTCAGGGAGATAAGATGTCACACCAAACATGTTTTAATTTATTACACCTTTACTACTAACTCTATTCACAAGACATTTCGCAGACAGTAACCACATATACCACTTGATGTACCAGCAAAATCATATCATTGTGCTGCACATAGTTCAAGATATATGAAATCAGAAACATAAAGCTGCATGAAAATGAAACTCCAAAGTGAAATCGCTAGAGATACAGTTGAAATACATGTACAAATACATATGAAATGCACTCTAAAACAAAAAAGGAAAGACAATACACCATGAAGGAATTATCTGAATGGGACGGAAATCGGCAGATGTGATGTACATGTATAGACAAACGAAAGATTACAGTTTTAGAAAAACTGGGTAATTTACTCAGGAGAAAGAACTTCACAAACTAAGGAAGTCCATAATGCTTTGACCCACCTCTGGCCCACATGCAAGCAGTTATTTGGCTTGGCACTGAGTGAAAGAGTTGTCGGGTGTTGTCAGGAGGGATACTGTGCCAAATTGTGTCCAGTTTTCACAGTAGATTGTCAAAATCCTAAGCCAGTTGGTGGGTCCTGCCTGCAATGCTCCAAATGTTCTCAATTGCAGAGATACACGGTGATCTCGCAGGCCAAGGTACAATGGGCAAGCATGAAGAGAAATAGTAAAAACTTTCATCATGTTCAGGTGGGCATTATCTTGATTAAATGTAAACCTAGGATGGCATACCATGGAGGGCAAAAAAATGGGGTGTAGCACACTGTCAGAATACCATTGCGCTGTAAGGGTGCCATGGATGACAACCAAATGGGTACCACTACGAAAAGAAATGGCACCCCACACCATCACCCCTGGATGTCAATCAGTGCGGAAAGTGACTGTCAGGTTGGTATCCCACCGCTGTACAAATAGTTTCAGACAAATCTTTGGCTTGTAATCTAATTGACTGGAATAGAATTGTCTTCAGTGATGAATTCCTCATTGAATTGACCCCAATGACTGGTGAAGACATGTCAGGAGATGCCCCAGATAGTGGTGGGATACCAACATGACTGTTGCCCACCATAAGGCCCGACAACCAGGAGTGATGGTCTAGGATGCTATTTCTTTTCATAGCAGGACACTTTTGGTTGTCTTCCAAAGCACCATTATTACAAGAAAACAGTATGTCCCTAATGATATTCTGTACCTCATGGAAAGCCATCTCAGGCTTACATTTCAGCAAGATAATGGACACACACACACACACACACACACACACACACACACACACAGAAAGAGTTTTTACTGTGTGTCTTCATGCTTTCCAAAACCTATCTCAGCCAGAAGAGTCATCAAATATCTCCCCAACTGTGAACATTTGGAGTATTATGGGCAGGGCTCTCCAATCAGCTTGGGATTTTGACAATCCAATACATCAATCAGATAGAATTTGGCACAATATCCCTCAGAACATCCACCAACTCTATCAAACAATGCCTAGTCAAATAACTACTTGATAAGGGCCAGAGAAGGATCAATGCACTACTGACTTGTTTAGTTTATGAAGCTCTTTCTGATTCATAAATCATCTAACTCTTCAGAAACTGTTATCATTTGTTTGTCTGCTCACATCTACTGATTTCTGGGCCATTTGGATAATTCCTTTATGGTTTGTCTTTTCTTTTTGTCAGAGAGAATAGTTGACATATGCATACATGGGCGACGCCATGCGAAAAAGGCTCATCCTAAACACCTGGAACAATTTTAAACAAATTTGGTGCACACATTAGTTAAGAACTGGATAAGAAATACTATTGGGGGGAGGAAGGGAGAACAACCAGGCTCCTATTGGGTGACCGTCATAACATGGAGAGACTGGGGGGGGGAGAAGGTGATGGACAGACAGTGTGGGGTGTGGGGCAGATGGACACAGACAAGAGGAGGAGGAGATGGGCAGAGAGAGGGGAGGAGGAGATGGACAGTGAGTGTGGAGGGGAAATGGACAGAGAGAGGGGAGGAGGAGATGGGCAGAGAGAGGGGAGGAGGAGATGGGCAGAGAGAGGGGAGGAGGAGATGGGCAGAGAGAGGGGAGGAGGAGATGGGCAGAGAGAGGGGAGGAGGAGATGGGCAGAGAGAGGGGAGGAGGAGATGGGCAGAGAGAGGGGAGGAGGAGATGGGCAGAGAGAGAGGAGGAGGAGATGGGCAGAGAGAGGGGAGGAGGAGATGGGCAGAGAGAGGGGAGGAGGAGATGGACAGTGAGTGGGGAGGGGGAATGGACACAGAGAAGGGGAGGAGGAAACAGACAGAGAAAAAGAAGAAGAGGAGATGGAGACAGATCAAGGAAGATGGAGGAGATGGACAGGGAAATGGACAGAGGGAGGATGGAGTAGGAGATGGACTAAGAGAAGATTGGATTAAGTACATACCTGGGCAATACTGAGAATTCAACAAATACATTACATAATTCACAGTTGAATCTCCTCCTCCCCACATCAATTTCTTCCACTGGCTCAACAATTTGTCTAAAGATCTTTTTGCAAATGTTTCTTTTTCATCATGTCCATGTTTCAGCACTGTATGTAAGCACCAGAGTCACTGAAGCTTCATACATCATAACTTTAGTTCTCCTGAATAGGAGCTTGGGTTTCAAATGTTTTCGGGGGCCATGGTAGCACTTGCTGGTGGACAATATTCGTTTTTGCATTTCAGAGCTGACATTGTTCTTACACTTCACTTCCAATCCAAGGTAAGTGAAACTACACAACATGAAACTTATATGAACCAGTTTCTGTGAAAGGGGGCTCATTTGGATAATCTTTCTTAGTTACTGGCATATACTTAGTTTTCCATTCATTTATCTTTTGTGCAGCTTTCTAGCAGTTCTTTCAAAGCTTGTAAAATCTTCTTTCATTGCTCTTGGCATTTTTGCAATTATATCAATATCATCTGCATATGCCAGTACCTGAACTGATTAGTACATCATACTCCCCCTTAAACTGACACCTGCACTTTCCAAGGCCCTATTAATCAGAAGGCAGGATAATACATCCCTGCTTTACTCCATGCTTTGTGGTCACAGCACTTGATAACATTTTCTATGTTTTAACTGGACTTTGGCTGTTTTCCATAGTAGCTTTCACCAAGGTGATCAGTTTATTAGGAATCTCTAACTCTTCACTGCTGTATACAGTTCACTTCTGTCAGTACTGTCATGGCTAATTTGAAGTCTATAAAGAGGTGATGCATATCAATCCCAAATTGTTTACATTTTTCTAGTATTTGCCATATTGTAAAGTTCTGATCAACAGTATATCCTCCTTGACAAAATCTATGTTGACAATTACCAACAGCATTTTCAACATAGGATGTACTCTAACTACAGGGAAATTTGCCTATTACCTACCACATATAAAATATTCTTCAATATCCTCTTTAATAGGCTTGTACCTTATGTTGAAAATGCTGTTGGTGACTGTCAATAGTACTACTGTGACATATGTTTAAGACAGTATATTAATTTAAAGAAATAAATATTCAGTCAAGGAACAATGTAGGATGATGTGACTTTCTTTGCTAATGTCAGAGATTAAAAAAGAAATGTTCTGAAATTGGTAGTTCATGCCAATAGTTACCACTCAAAGCCACAGACTAAGAAACATAATAAAATTAATCATCAACAGGGGAATGTTATTACAACATGACCTTCCCATAAAGAGAAGAACACAAATTCTGAAATACACAAAACATTTTGCCCTGATTGCAACAAATAATACAGAAGTACTGATGGATATGTTTTCTTCTTATTATTCATAGAACATATTTTTCCAAATAATAACACAGCCTTAGCTTTCCATAAGCAGAAAGAAGGGTTTCATGTACGCAGAATGCAATAGATAAAGGGCAACAATTTGAGATTCTGGAATAATTGGGAAATTGTGCAATGAAGAGCAAAAACCTGATAAATTATTCACTTATCACACTGAATACTGCAGGGATGCTAATTTTAAAATTTATGATGAATGAAGCTGTCATCTGAAAACCTACAATCACAGCAAAGTGAGAGAGCTGTCTGGCACCACTTGCCCACGTTGCCTGCACAAATAATCTGACTGAATGAAACAAGTCACCAGCCCAGAAGAGAGGTGCTCTATGTTGGAGACGCAAAATTATTTACATTCTCCTTTCATCTGTTTCTCGTCTACTTTGTATCAAATTTCGATGAAAGTTTTTAAGTTGTGAATAATTCAGGAATTAATTAAGAATCTGGTGCAATCTCTATGTGTCATGACAATCTTGTATGTTGCAGTATATTTTATTTTAAGAGCCTGTGGTATGCTCTTAATTTTTGTTTTGTTTGCTTCAGTTCTGACGACGTTAAAAAGTGGCCAGTTGTAAACAAATGAAATTGCACCTGCAAGGCAATATTTGTTTTTTAAATGCATAGTAAATGGGTGTAGATTCACACCATATTAACCAAAATATTACTCCATACAACTGTAACAATCATCAACCATGTACAAGCATCAACTGCTCAGTGCAGAAAATTTAAGGTAATGCATATGCTTTTCATGTGTGTGTGTGTGTGTGTGTGTGTGTGTGTGTGTGTGTGTGTGTGTGTGTGTGTGGGCAGTGGGGTGGGGGGGAAGAGTTTTGGTTTGCTTGTTGTCTTGCCACTATGCAGATGATCGTCATGAGGCTGCTTTCGCACTAGTAACTCAGATGCAGTGATTCAGCTGCATAGTTTCATAACCACAATGTGTGACTTTCCCAACAGTTACCTGATGGAATTTCTGCTGTACATGCAACTGTACCATTTGACTGAGACTCTGTGGGAAGAGCTGCATTTTTATGTGAGCCAGTTACAAAGTGGACACTTTTTAATCACAAAAATGTGAAAGAAGATTTCTGTGCAGTATTAATTGAGCTTTTTGCAATCTGTACAACTTTGTTCACAAAAGAGAGAGATTCAAACTGTATGAATCTTTAGAAGTTATTGGTTTAGAAGACATACAGAGCACCACGCCTATAAAAAGCTTTTAGGCGATGTGCCTACAGGACAAATTCACAATTAATTTACTCTGTTGGCACTGAAGGCACTGTTCCTTTGCAAATAAACACAATGTAAAATGTATTTTAATAAGTAATAAACAAAATAATATATACAACATTTGTTTTTTATACAGTTTCATTTACGAAGCAAGAAACAAACTTTTTCTTCTCCCAAGCATTATGCTTTTGATCTTATTGCTGTAATACTTATTTCCTGTATCCCAAATTACAGGATGGTATTCTGCTTCAATTGTGAAAGGCTCCACGCCTAAAGTAACTTTTGTGGCTCAAAAGAAGAATATAAATCTTTAGAACAATACAAGAAACGCATGTTATTCAACAATCATGAAGCACTAACAAGCAACAAATGCAGCACAACCTGGCAGTTCAGCAATGGTTTACCCCTGCCATTTGCAGCCATGCTGCCAGATTACCACTTGTGAATGGATCAAACATGGCCGCATCACCACATCACATCCGGTTGTGCAGACTGGCGGGTGCACAGCAGGTCACACAGGAAAATCATCAAAGTGTAAGGCCTTTTGTGAACTGCAAGTTAAATGAAGAATGCAACTCAGTGATGTGGCCAAGTTGCATGACCCCAGATCACCTGTGTGTAAGCGGTCTTAAAGGAGTTGCTTTCCACCTCTTACTTATTGCCATGTTCTGTCCCCAAGCATTATCAATCCAATTCCTTCCAAAGTCACAGAACATACAAGTTTAATTGCTAAGAAATGTATAATTTGATAAAAGAAATGTAACTGAGATGAGGTGAGGTGGAGGGGAACGGGAGGGGGGGGGGGGGGGAGGAGAGAGAGAGAGAGAGAGGGAGAAGGGGCACCTCAATTGTAGCATCTGGTAATTCATAGCAACTAAATTTCTATACTTTATACAGTTATATATTACCAAATATACAGTTATATATTACCAAAGTTCTTAAACAGAATCAATCATCTATAAAAGTTTTAATATAATACAGAAATAGATACTCAGATTACTGGAGAGCCCATGTTCCTGAAGGGATACTGCAGCTAGTCCAAGAGCAAATGCATAGTATTTATCTGTTAATGTTTCAAATAACATCGACCATGCCTCAATTTCTGCAGCTGCCTAGCATGACAGCAGCTCTGACAACTTTAAGTACCGGTACAGTTTTAAATGTTTTTGTTGCATTTTATTTACAAAAATATGACAGTGGAAAGTTCTGCTGCAATGCAAATAATTTAAGAATAAAAGTAAACACTCACCAAACAGCAGAGGCATCGCAGGCGCATAAACAAGTGTCCTCGAGTCTTTTGTAGTGGTATGCTTCAATAAAATCTTCTTAGTTTGCAAGCCATGTCACTTTGAGGCTTGACATGTTTGGAGGTGGGACTAGCAGTTTCAAACATGATTCCAGCTCCTTGCCTGATGCCACTCAGTCTTGTGGTGGGACGGAGATGTCATGTGCTGCCCACTTGCCTTCCACACATGTATAATTTTAGCCCTCTCTGGAAGGTCACAGACACTGCTATTGCATCTATATAAGTAAAATACTGTGTCAGCCCCACCCTTCAGTGATTTTAACTCCTGATGACAATGGTGGAGATAGCTACTGTTTTGTTCAAAGTGACGCAGCTTGTAAATTGAGAAGATTTTATTAAGGCACACAATGCACAAAAATTTTGATAGCCTTCAGACAAATACTTTTTTGGGCTAGAGTACTCCAAGGATATGACTTTTATGACAGATCTAAATATAAATTATATAATTAAAAAATAAATTGTGTTGTTGACTCACATGATCAGCTACTAATTCAGTTCCCATTGCTGCCAAGCCCTTGAATTCCATAGTTGGACTGACAACAACTGCCGCATGTGGTGATGCTGGTGGAGAAGGAGCTTTGTCAGCTGCTGGGGCAGTATGCTTTTGCATTAATCGTGCTTTTTTGTGAGCCTGGGCTTGAAGACGAAGTACTTGAGGACTAGAGCCCCAGCAGTACAGTTTGTTAGATGTACTTAAAGCCAGCTGTCGGTAAACAAAACAATTAAATTTTAAAAATTTGTTCAAATCTCATCAGTATGATACTAGGAACACCAGAGTGAAACACAAGAAATGGAATTAGTTGCTCTCTACACGGTGGAACTATGGACAGGATACAGGTACATTAACAACAAATGGAAAGTGTTAGCTCAGCTTACAAAATTATACAAACACACAAACGTAATAACATCGTCATCAAAATTTGCCCCCTACCCTTACACACACACACACACACACACACACACACACACACACACACACACACACCCCTCTCGGTCTGGAGTTTCTAAAGTTACCCTTTTTTTCCCTTTAGTTTGCAATACTACTTCCTTATCTGTTGTGAAGTGGCAGGATCACTGACACACCAAAACTGAGAAACATTTCTAATTTAGTTCTTTTGAAATGCTGATATTTATATTTGTTTAACATTTCCCTTTATGCATTGCAGCATATATTTGTGCAAATATGACATCTAAAGGGCTAACCAAAAAGGAACATGCCCAATATTGCACTAACATGTACTGTACAAAACATAATTCACTGAAAGTCACAGTATTTCATCTTAGTCTACAAGGAAAAAAATAAGTTAATTATTGCCTTGAACCAACTGCTTTACAACAAAAGAAAACAAGTGAATTGCACACACTCACATTATGAAAGTATCCTGTTGATACAAGAACACAGGTTTCTGGGAGAGATGACACTAGTACTGGTGTGGAACTCTTGATATTTCCTCCATTTCCTAATTGCCCAAAGACACTTGAACCACAAGTAAATACTTCGCCTGTTTCAGTGAGGAAAAGAGAATGGCCATGGCCACCACTAATCTGCTTCACAACCTAGTAGGAAACAGTTTAAATGCTGTTTTAAAATACAGTTTAAGTATTCTTATCTACCTTATTGTAAAAATCTAGTGCAAACAAATTTAAAAATTACTATTTTTTGTCATTACTTTTAAGAGAAAATAAGTGGAACATATAAACCAAAATTACTAACATTGTCTACAGAAAAGTTGCACATTACACATATTACTTTAGTAAAACACCCTGAACTTAATGCCACTGGTCAATTTTGATTACCTTCTCATTATTAAAGACCTATAAAAAGAACATACTAACATTAACAAATTTCTTGTCTATAGTCTAGAGAACTTAAAAGCATAATAACGACAGAGTCTTAAATTCAGCATAAGTTATCATCTATTACTTACACATAAATTAATGATGCACTATGTCACATGAGATGTGGCATACAAATCAAATTATCAATCTACAAGTGAAGCCCACATGAATAAAAGTATGCTCTGTACCAAATACAAATGAAAGAGCAGTAAAATATGCAACAGATCCATATCCAGTATAATGTGAGGACAAAGATTCCATCTTTACACTACACCAAAATAAGTCATCATTTAGCAGCTATTTATGCAATAGTGACCATACTGCTACTAATCTGATACACTGGAAGTTCTACGTCAGCTCCACAAAGGCTGGCTAATGGTATTTACAAATAAATTGAAATTTATGTTGTCTTCAGTAAACTGACAGTGTGTGTTATTAATAAACACACTGCTTTAAAAAATAAAAAACTGCTTAGAGAATTTCAAACCTATATTATCTTGAAGACTGAAACATAATTAACACTCAAGAGTTATGTATTCGCCATGACAGATGTGTAGTACTTGCCCTCCTTTGCTCCTCTTTTTCCTGACTGGAATTATGAGTGTGAGTGATCTACTTTACCTTATTCAGATACTTCGCTTATATAGCAAGTAGAATGGAATATGAATAGAGTTCTTGGCTTTTACATTACAAATCAGGGCCATAGCCTTACTCTACTGTTATTAACAGGTTTATCTTATTTTATGTCCATAACTGAAATATTTTTGAATGTAGTATTCATATCTTATTCCAACCTTTGTAGCCCGTAACACCACACTTATGTGTGTTTGCACATTTTACTTGTGATGTAATCACGCTTATTCCAATTTTCAAACAATAATATACACTCAACAAGGAAGTAGAAGTTGCCCTTTGTATCTGTTATAATGTCACTTGTTTCTGTTCAATTAATTTTCCTCAGTCATCTGATTCCAATGTTATGTTTTACATCATAGATATATAAGTAGTATACACTACATGAGAGTGTAGACTATTGATGTAGAAAATGATGTTTTTACCTAAAATGAGATAGATGAAAAAGAAAGTAAACTGTTTATTACTTCAAAAGTAATTGCCATAACTGTTAACACGTTTATCCCCCTATGTATAGAGGACGTGTAAGGGCTTCCCAGCAGGACCCACATGTTACACCGACTATGTTGCACAACTTTTGCTGGAAGCTTTTGCACATCCTCCATACACAGTGTAATAAATGTATTAATAGTTGCACAATTACTTCTGAAATAATAAACAGTTTACTTACATTTTCCCCACCATTATGAATGAAAATACACACAATACTGATGTCAAACAAAGGAAAATCCAGGATGGAATGTAACAATATTATGAAAAGGGAAGATGCTCACTATATAGCAGAGATGCTGAGTCGCAGGTAGGCACAACAAAAAGACTCACACAATTAAAGCTATTGGCCATTGGCCTTCATCAACAATAGATGTCACACACACACACACACACGCGCACACGCACGCGCACGCGCACGCGCACACGCACACGCACACACACACTAACGCAAATTGCACACACAACTGCAGTCTCAAGCAACTGAGCAGCAGCACCAGTGCATGATGGGAGTGACGACTGGGTGGGGGTAAGGAGGAGGCTGGGGGGGGGGGGGGGAGGAGGAGATAGTATGGTGAGCTGGCAAACAGTGAAGTGCTGCAGGTTAGAAAGAGGGTGGGGGAGAGGTGGGGGGGGGGGGGGGAGAAGAAATTAAAAGACCGGGTGTAATGGTGGAATAACGACTGTGTAGTGCTGGAATGGGAACAGGGAATGGGTTGGATGGGTGAGGACAGCGACTAATGAAGGTTGAGGCCATGAGAGTTGTGGGAACGTAGGATGTATTGCAAGGGAAGTTCCCACTTGCACAATTCAGAAAAACCATGTGGCACAGTCTGTGAAGTAGTCATTGAAGTGAAGGATATCCTGTTTGGCAGCATGTTCAGCAACAGGGTTGTCCACTTGTTTCTTTGTCGGTGGCCATTCATGCGGACAGGCAGATTGTTGGTTGTCATGTCTACATAGAATGCAGCACACAGATTGCAGCTTAGCTTGTAGATTACATGACTGGCTTCACAGGTAGCCCTGCCTTTGATGGGATAGATCTACAAGCTAAGCTGCAACCACTGTGCTGCATTCTATATAGGCATGACATCCAATAAGCTGTCTGTCTGCATGTATGGCTACGAATAAACTGTAGCCAAGAAACAAGTGGACCACCCTGTTGCTGAACATGCTGCCAAACAAGATATCCTTCATTTCAATGACTGCTTCACATATGGTGCCATATGGATCCTTCCCACCAATACCAGCTTTTTTGCACTGCACAGGTGGGAACTTTCCCTGCAACACATCCTACATTCCCGTAACCCTCCTGGCCTCAACCTTCATTAGTCACTGTCCTCACCCATCGAGCCCCTCCCCTGTTCCCATTCCAGCACTACACAACCGTCATTCCACTATCATACCCAGTCTTTTTATTTCTCTCCTTTTCTGCTACTTGCCTACCCTCCCGCCCCACCTCTCCCCTGCCCTCTGTCTAAACTGCAGCACTTCACTTCACTGTTCGCCACCCCCCACCATACTATCCCTCCCCCCCCCCCCCCCCCCCCCCAGCTTCCTCCTTAGCCCCACCCAGTCACCATTCCCATCATGCACTGGTGCTGCTGCTCACAGTGTGGTTGCAGTTGTGTGAGACTGCAGTTGTGTGTGTGTGTGTGTGTGTGTGTGTGTGTGTGTGTGTGTGTGTCTGTCTGTCTGTCTGTCAGTCATCTGTCATCTATTGATGACGAAGGCCAACGGCCAAAAGCTTTCATTGTGAGAGTCTTTTTGTTGTGCCTATCTGCAACTCAGCGTCTTCACTATATGGTAAGTAGCAACTTGCCTTTTAATAATATTGTTACAATACAGATGTAATATTCTACAACATAGAAGATTATTACATTAATGTTGTTTGGGTTTTCAATTCATAATGTGTAAAATATTGTACCAAGAACCAATGGAATGGTCAATCATAACAGATTTTCCAACTGTCTTGTTTTAATTTGGCTGCCCCTTGTGCGAAAATATTATTTGTCATTTGTGTCTGAAATTCTTTTTGCCACCTCTACCTATGACATTCTTTTTAACCTTTGGGACATAGATTATAATACTGTCAGTTGTAGGTTGCTCTGACAATTGCCCTTCATACATAAGAAACTGAGATATGGAAGTGATTGTCACAGACGCAACTGACATTCGGTTTATTTGGACTATGGTAATAGTCTCTGCCCCATTGTTACGTGCATTACGTCCTAGACAAACAGGCTTATAATATCCAATCCCTCCTTTTCCCACCTCATCCTTGGCTAAACTAATATTTATATTATTGATGTGCTGTGCCATTCATGGAACAGACCAGAAGTAAGACTGCTTAATAGAAAAGTTCATGGACCACAGTTACCTCACTATTTATAAATATTGTTCACACTCATGTTATTAGGTTTGTACCATTTTGACATTGTAACAAATGTTACTATCTAATGTATTTTAAAATGTAATTTTAATTTGCTTCCACTTACAGGAACATACATACACACTGAAGGACACTGTAAGAAAACCAAGCAAATAGAATCATTGATTACATTAATGTACAGTCTAACAATGAAGTGTTCCTTACTCACAAAAACATTAGAGAGGCAGATGACCCAGCATGCCTGCTTATCTACAGCTGTTTGCACACAGCGTAGCATTTGCTGCGCCATCTGTGATGAGTAAGGTGGTCTTTTTAGGCCTTGCCGTGTATGTGCACAGTTTTTAATTATGCACACTCACTGTATAGGGTTACAACACTCCTCATCCCTTCCTCGACAGGTTACAAGCACACTTACAGGTAGGTGAGCAGTGAAAAGTAACACCTTTACTTAACAGAGCATTGAAGGGGCTCAGCCACCATGACCACAACAGGAGGAAATTTGTAATAGTACACTATCTTACTGAGAAAGGCCTCCGACTCTTTGACACTGTCCAAATTCTGAATGACTGTTGCCTTCGTTTTTGACAATGGTAGAACTTAACACAAACAGCAATAACATGAGTATGTTTGCAATGATACTTAGAAAGCAACTGGCATATTTCATCAAAAGAGAGACTAGCAGTTTCCTGCAGAGGAGCTAGCTGACACAAAAAATGAGAAGAAATGCTGCTGAAGGCATTTTTCATGTGTCCCAATCCTCCACAGTATCATCATATGGGGGAAACTTTGGGGGTTGTACCAACAGCTGTGAACGCTGGCACGTCAACAACGCTGCCAAATTGTTTAGTGCCATGGAGAGTGAATGTTGCTGGTTGGTGAGAGCTTGCTGCTGTTCAACAAGATATTGACGAATTTCTTCCACTGACATAATGGCCACAATGAACAAAGAAACAAAATATGCAGAGTGGTATAGCGCACTTGTCATGAAAAATATACGCTTCCACATACTGGAAAATACACACACATTGAAAGACACTGTAAGAAGAACAAGCACCCAGAATCATGGGTTACAATTATGCACATTCTAACTGTGACATGTTCCATAGCCACAAAAACATAAGAGTGGCCGAAGGCCCAGCACACTGGCTTATATACAGCTGTTTGCACATGGCGCAGCACCTGCTGCACTATCTGTGGTGAATGAGGAGGCCTCTTTAGGCCAACCATGGAGATGCATGCTGTTTAATTATGCGCTCCCACTGTATAGGGTTACAACAGTAAGTTTTAACTATCACTTATCGGCATGCCAGCAACCTATGCGTGGGCATTCATTATCCATAGATTTGTATATTGTGTTTGAACGTATCTTTGGCAAAAGTTAGAATGGCCAATTACAACTTCAGTCTGTATGTAGTTGTTGCTAGTAGATTAGTTGTGGTTTGCACATGATACAATGACATTCTGTAGTGTAAAGATGGAATCTTAGATAACACATTATACTACATATGCATCTGTTTCATATTTTAGTGCTCTTACTTTGTATTTGATACAGACCATACTGTTATTCATGTACAGCTTCACATGTAAATTGATAATTTGAATTGTATGCCACATCTCATGCAACATAGCACATATTTTTAATTTATATGTAAGTAACACACAATAACTTATGCCAAATTCAAGATTCTGTTATCATTACATTTTTGAGTTCTCTAGACTGCATACAAGAAAGGTATTACTCTTATATGTTTGTGTGCTCTTTTTTATAGGTGCTTGATAGTGAGGTGGTAGTCAAAAATGGCCAATTGCACAGCAGATAAATGATATAAAGATATAGTCCAAAAGAACAATGTTTTCCTTTATGAAAGTTTCTATGATCTTAGTTTACAAAGTCAACAGTGATCTGGTGGATGATGTAGATTCAATACAACATGCATACAGATGCTAATTAAATCAATTTTATGGTCAATGTCATGCACTGTCTCTGTTTGCCAAGTGAAGGCAAATGGCTTCATTGAAATTTGCACATTACAGTTTTAACATTTCTGTAAACAAAAAAAAAAAAAAAACTAATTGCTTTTTACAGTACATGGAATTAAAGTACTTAATGATCACAAAATTAATGGATGAGAGCTGATAACTACTGTAAACTTGAGTTTCTCCCCAGCTGTGATGAGAGTTGATAACTATGGTAAACTTGAGTTCCTCCCCAGCTGTATTCTTGTACGTTGTTTGAATGTAACTACTGAATGATGGTACACTAGTAAGCGACTGCCTATACTATGAATGGGAGGAGGGTAACACAAAGAAATATGACACATATGAAATTGAAAGGGGGGAGGGGGCATGGGCATGGACACGGACATGGAAATGACAGAATCAATTAATAAAGAAATTCACATTATGATATGTTTATAATCTTAAAGACCTCATTTCATTCTCAGATGCAACTACATTGTAGAATTGTATCTGGTTTCCTCCTAACATTGCCATGGTTTTTCAGTTTCTTTTTTCACTCCTATGAGATAAGCATGGTCAACACAATGATTCACTGCAATAAAATCAGTGGCATAAAACTATAACGTCTTCATCGTTAAAGCAAACTTACACACACATTATCAGGAGGTATATATTAAAAAGGAAGTTATTTGCCTCAAAAAATTTAGGAAAACCAAAGAAAACATAAATCTGACTAGCCATGTAGGGATTTGAATGGTCTAATTAAATCTAATGAATTGGCTCCCCATCTTCCATTTTTTTCTCCCTGCACTTTCAGCACCTGTTACACGGAATTAATTGAGTTTATCATCTTGTTTCCTTGTTACTGTCATCAGGGAGTTCAGTATCATCTGCTGTAATATAGCACACTTCTTCCGGGTGCAACATATGAGTAAGATCACATTTAATATTTAGTCTTGTGTATCATTTTCATCATTTTTCTGATCAATTATTGTTATCAATAAGGCACTCACATGAGCCATTGCCATCTCATTTTCAGTCGTCCTGAAATAATGAAAAGAGTGAGAGGCTGGTGTTATTGGTTTTCTCCTGTTGTGAAGATGGGTGGATACTAAGGGAGGTGTGCTCATGTTTTTGTAACACATTAGCTAAAATAAATGGTGAATTTTAAATTTGTTAGTAAGGACTGCCATAACAACTTTTTCTATTAACTCATTTTAAATTTCTGTTGAAGAATGAAACAGTGAAGGAGAACACTATTGGAAAGCAGTCACAAGATTTCTTCAGCCAGCATCAGGCTCAGTCACAGCAGAGAAAAAGTTATATGAGACTACCTCACCGAGCCCAACTGTTTCATGGCCAATAATATTCGTAATTCCTTTGCTTTTGGAATTTTGAATTTTTTAATGGCACAGTGGAGAATTCTGCAATATTGTAAAATCTTGAAAGGCATTACTCCTTTACATTAAATAAAGCTCTTTTCCCTCTACAAGATACGTTGGTCCCTTCTCTTCGCTTCCACTGCAATTGTCCCAGATCTGTTGTAAAGGTCAAATAAACAGTTCTACTGCATACAGGTGGAGTGGAATTTCTTGCAAAACTGTTTACTCTCATGTCTTTCTTAATAGTTTCCAACATCAAAACCAGTGGCTACTCATTGGAAACCTTTCAGTAATGGCTCCTTCATTCAACTTTCACACAAATGAGACTTTCATAAAAGTATTACCCATTATTTTGATACTGTTTCCTGAGTTCTTTTGCGCAAGTTACAGCGGATCGGCAAAGAACACACTCTGTATTCACCCCTAGCCACTTGCTTCAGCTCCATGTGTGCAGCAAAGAACTGAAGCACTATCAATAGAAGGGTATGGACAAAAATATGGAAACACACCACAACCACAAAAAATTACTATGTCTCAAACAGCGTAGGAAAACTGCTGGCATTCAAAACAACTTCAGTTCATCTCAGAATGGATAAATATAGTTCCCTTGTGGTTTCCAACAGAATTCTATACCATTCTTCCTGAAAAATAGTGGCAAGTCCAGGTAATAATTATGGAGGCAGAGAGTAGCCACACTCCCTTCTCTCCGAAGTAAACCACAAAGACTCTATAATACTGAGATCTGGTGACTGTAGTGGACAGGGGAGATGCTACAACACATCCTCATGCTTAAAGAGCCAGTCCTGGACAACACGAGCTGTGTGAAAAGGGCCTCTGCTGTCTTGGAACACAGCATCACCATTGGGGAACAAACACTGTACCATGGGTTTGGCACGATCAGCCAAAATGGTCATACAACCCTCGACAGTAATTGCAGAGTAAGCATGGGGTCTATGGAATAGCATGATACGGCTGCCCGAATCATCACTGAACCCTGCCCTGTTTCACTCTTGGGACATAAACTTGGTCAAAGCTGCAAACAGTGTGAACAGCACTCATCCGACCAAATGACATTCTTACGTCGCCTCATATTCCAGGTTTTTATAGCTTCAGCACTACATTTTCTTTCAATGGTCATTTGAATCACTAATGGGTGGTATTTTGGATTCCAGCTCATCCTGCAATTCCCTATTTATTGAGCTCTCCCCATGTTGTTTTGATGCTGATGGGATTTATGAGTTCAACATTCAGTTCTGCAGTGATGTTTGCAATTTTTATCTCCTTTATTTTTCATCACCATCCTCTTTAGTGACCATCCATCACATATACTCACTTCATACTTTCCCATGTTGTGATTTAGCAGAAGATGTTTTTCCATTTTCCATGCAAGTGGTAGGAATCTTGGATATGGTGCCTCTTAAACACCAAATACATCAACTACTCTGATTATGGAAGAGCCCAATACATGAGCATCCATACAAGCACCAATATGTTGCCCACATTTGAATTTACTTAGCTCCAACATAACACATTCACAACAACAAAGAACACTTTTCTGACCACTACTGTCATTTGCTACATATTGAGGACATTGTACAAGTGTTTTTTATGTTCATATACAATAGCACAACCAGCAGGCTTGGCTAGCATTTGCATTTATGTTCAAGCATGCACTACTCACAGTATTTCCACATTTTTGTTCAACCCATGTGTGTTGCCTTACTCATTAGAAGTGCTCAATAAAAAGACTGACAACTATAGCTTTAAACTAAATCTACACTAAACTCCGCCTGAACAGGTCACAAAGGCCCAATGGTACCAACTGGCCACCGTGTCATCCACAGACAACAGGCATCATTGGATGAGGATGGAGGGGCATGTGGTCAGCACATCACTCTCCAAGCCGTATGTCATAGCTTTAAACGGAGTTATTTATATCCTTATGAGAAGACTGGCCCGGAAAATTCATCACAAACATGCAATATTTTGACAGTGAGTATAGCTATTAACTTCATGTGGATTCTTAAGAATGATAGTTACTATAAGAGCACATGTGGGTTACGATTTACTCCTCTCAACTGTATATACCACTCAATGTTTTGACCTTAAGAGGCTAGAGGGAATCAGTAATACACAGAATCCACAAACCACTAACATCAGAGGGTCATTAATTTTACAGTATATTTGGGCCAATCTGCCATTCTAAATTATCAATGCACAAGGATGAGTACTGACATTTACTAGAATGAGGTAGAATAAACATAACCAAGTGATCAACTTATCATTCTCCAGTTGTGCTCAATTTAGTTTGATAAGGCAATGTAAAACTGTCAAAATGAATTGAAACTACTGCCAAATGTCAACTCCTCTATGTGTTTGTAGCCCACTGGGCAGGTATAATAATAATATTCCATTTCATAGAAAATATTAACCATCATATTGTTTCACAACAGTAGGTCAACACTTGATGCAGAAGTTGCTCAATGTAGAGTAATCAAGTCTTGACATGTGCTGGATGTGCTGAATGTTTAATTGGTTAAGTGATTCATGCATGGTACATTTACTCACTGAATTTTATGCTCAAAATTGCTGGTCAGCCATAAAAGAGAGTTCTACATAATTATAACAGTAACAATGCAATGTATTAAGTATTTCATTGTACCTGTCCATTTAGACGCTTCACTGGTTTTGGATGGAGAGCATCTTCGATTGAACCAATACCAAGTTGTCCATGTACACCCCAACCCCAAGAATAAACCCTGAAATGAACAATTGAAAAAGTTACACATTTCAAAGAACAACCAATTTGTATTCATTTAGAAACATAAGGTAATGATCTAGCAAACATTAAATAACTGGATATTAAATTCAGACATGAAGTAAACTATCAATTTTTTTTGTTTCTAAAATTCAGTTAAAGGGACTGAGGATGATTTCTCATTATAGGGACTGACAAATTTAAAAATGTGTACTAACATGTTCTATAAAAGGAAGTTAACACAAACAACTTTTAGTATCCCTCCCAGCAGACATTGCAACGGAGTCACATAAGCTGGCATGGTTAGTGCAGCGGAATAGTGAGGAAACCTGCCATGGAGGGCTCATGTGACATGCAGTATGGGCAGAACTGATGATGAAGTGCTAACCTGTGGGCAGAAGTAAGCCAAGCAGGCCATTGCTTACACTGAGTTCAATCACAACGGACCTTGCCTTGCGCATCGTACAGAATGTTGTTGCCGAGTGTTCAGACATCAGACGCCTAAGCCAGCCGCATGAGTTTATTCCTGTGCAAATCTCTATTTGAACCTTTCTTGTTCCCGTGGATTGATTCATATAGCAAGTTTTATTTCCCCTCATGGGATTCTGTTCCCTGGTTATTATCGAGCCACCATTGGCCTCTGAAGTACCTACACCAACAGTGTAGTGTAACGGCATTGTCACGCTTGGGCAGATACTTAACTGCTCACGGTGGACATTGTCCCACGTGTGATGCCCCATTTTTTTGTTTCCCTTTACCTATAGTTAATTTTGGGGCTGTTTTGAACCAGTGTTTCAGCAATGCTGGCATGAATAATTCTGCTTAGAGAAGGAACAGCAGCAGAGTGGGATCCGATGAATCAAAATACATATTTGCTCACCCTTGCCCCGCCAATAGCTAGCCAGGCCCCAACTGAGCAGATCTTTTACTTGCCCATGTCGCCCCCAACACCATTTACTGATTTCAATGAGTCAAAGGATAGGTGATAACCTGAGCCGGTTCTTACTGCATTGTCAGGTAATACGTATCATTGATCCAGTTGATAAGTCCATCTTCTTGTCGTCCAGCAGTGTGAATTTATACGAAGTTGTCCAAAATTTCAAGCCTTCCACTGAGTCTCAGAAGCTCCCCTTTGATGATCTTTGTCAGTTGCTATTGCAGTATTCCGGACTTCAAACCCACGTGGTGGTGGCACATGCAGTTTAACCAGCACCACAAGCACCCTAGGCAGGCATATGCGGCCTGGATCGCCAATCTGCAGGGCCTCTCACACAAGTGTCACTTTCAGTGCCCCAAATGTGCTTCCTCTTGTGAAGACTTGCTAATTTTGGACATGTCTGCCCAGTTAGCACCTGATCCTGTGGTTCAGGCTAAGTTGTTGGACTTGGCTGATCCTTCCTTAGCTGACATTGCCCAGATTGCAGAATAGCATGAGCTGACAGTGGCTGCAAGGGTCATCCTTTCTGATAGATACTGGGGCTCAATTAGGACTTCACGGCAAACAGCCGCCAGTGCTCTACGTGGTATCCCAGGCAGCCTCACCTTCTGCTGAATCACCGCATGTTGATACTGTTGACAATTCTGATGCAGAGGCATCACAGCATCGAGTTACATGGGTTTGCATTAGTCACAGTGTTATAATTCCTACCTGTGGTGGATTTTGGGTCCTCCGTGTCATTTTCGTTCTGCTCATTGGGTGAACCAGCAGTCTTCCCCTAAATGTCATTTGTTGCATCTTTGACGAGACTGGCTGCAAGTGGAAGCTGCATGTGGGGCACATCATCAGGTACGTCATTTAGCAACTGCTTGTGGCAAGTCAGTTGTCAGATATTCCTGCATTTTCGCTGGATTCTGGGGCACTCTCCAATTTTCTGTAGGTGTTGCCCCGACATGTTTTGAGATATTGGCAGTAGATGGACAACTGGTCAAATTTCAAGCAGACTTGGGAGTGACAGTCAGTCTCATTAAATTAGTTAAGAACAGGCTCTTGGTGTGACCAGTGTAGCAATGGCTGCTATGTTAGGTTGTGTCTGATAGTAAAGAATGTACTTCCTTGTGGGGGCAATTCTCCATCTCTTACACTTTATAAGAATGTGGAATGGCAACTTCCATTGTTACTCATCAATTCACCATAGATGCAAAATATTTTTGGCCTTCTTGCTGTATTTTCTGTTTTTAGCTTTCAGATAGTTGAAGTGCATTTAGTGTCTCAGACTACTCCTTTGCACAATTTGGACAACTTAACATGGTCCTACATCCCACTGTTTGAGAATGAGAATACCTTGGGCTGGGCAAAAAATTTTGAGGCACCTGCTTCTCTTAAGGCATCAGTGGTACCAAAATTTTGTCAACAGCCCCCCCCCCCCCCCCCCCTCCGCCACCCTTCTTCATGCACAAGGTAAAGGTTGAGTTCATTGGCAGGATAGAGGCATTGTTTCTCCTATTTCATCGAGTTAGTGGGTCACCCCTTTGGTGATAATTCAGAAGCCCAACAGTGCTGTGCACCTTTGCATTGGTTTTAAACACATGGTTAACATGCAACATGTCACAGATTCAGTTGTTGATGAATTTGTTGAGGGGGGAAGGGGGGGGGCATTGGCAGTATTTTTACCCCATCAACTTATTTGATGCCTACTACTTGCATTTGCAGTTGGACACAGTTACTCAGTCTTCCTTGATCCTCAACACCCTTTTTGGTCTTTACCACTTTAAAACTTGTCTGTTGTAATCGCATATGGGCCAGGAATTTATTGACAGTATTTGGAGCAACTGACTGAAGACATTCCCTGTTGCATGAATACCCAGATGACATTTGGATAATGGGCCCTATACAGGATGAGCACCTATAAAACTTTCAGTAGGTTTTCCAATGCCTCCTGAAGAATGTCCATTGCAAGCTACAAAAGTGTAGTTTTTTCTCCGCAGAAGTACATTTTTTGGGACATGTGCTTAGCAAAGATGGTCTCTCAAAGTCATCATAAACCTGCTGATGCCCAAGAACCTAAGGGAACTCCAGCCTTTTTCTGTTATGATTTTCTCTTACGCTCACCTCATTCCCCAGGCCACACAAACCTGCCAACCTCTTTAACTAACTTTGGCAATAGAGCATTAAGTTTGCTTGGTCTGTGTATTTTCAGTTTCTCAGTTTGAGCTCTGCTCCCTGCCTGGCTTTTTTTATGCTGGGGAAGCCCTTAATCCTGGCTTGTGATGTGTCCCAGTATGGCACAGATGTGGTCCTATAACATCAGAACATGGGTGCCACTAAACAACCCACTGGTTACACACTGAAGACACTTTCTGCTGCTCAGTGTTATCATTCACAGGTGGAAAACAAGGTACTTGCTATCATTTTCAGAGTTAAAAAGTTTCAGGTTTTCCTGTACGGAACAGATTTCTCCTCATCACCGACCGCAAGCTGTTGGTTTCCTTATTTGCCCTTCATTCGAAAAGGCTGTATAGGACTGTCTACTAGCTGCAGAGGTGGGGCCTCTTCCTCAGTAACTATCGCTACATTCGTTACCCCTCCATCACCCAGCATACCAATGGTGCTGCACTTTCTTGACTAGGGTCTGATGTGGAGTTTGATCAGTAGAAACCTCTCATGTTCACATTTGATGATACCTTGCAGCAAACCCTGTTGTATTTGGACACAATTACTCTGTCTTTCTTCATCCTCAACACCCTTTTGGGTCTTTACCAGTTTAAAACTTGCCTGTTGTAATCTTATATGGGCCAGGAATTTATTGACAGTATTTGGAGCAACTGATTGAAGACACTATCTGTTGCAACAATAGGGGCTTGTGCAGTCCATTTTTGAGCAGCATGTGGTTGTTGGTGGTCAATGAATTGTCCAGTTTCCTGTACATAGCCAAGGTGTCGACTGCCACTGTTCACGTGTTGTCAGTTCTTTTTGCCATTAAGGGACCCCCAGGACTCCCTTGTCCCATAATGGTAGGCAGTTTGGTTTGAAGAAATTTAAAAACTTTTGTGTTTACAATGGTATACATAATTTGTCCACTGCACCATTTCATCCAGCCTCTGACCCTGAGATATAACACTTTGTGCATACATTCAGGGCCCAAATGAAGAAGTCCATGTGTGCCTCATCCCATGATGACATGTTGAATTTTCTGGCAATGTACCAGGCGATGCTAGTTAATGGATGCAGTCCAGCCGAACACCCACATGGGCACCAGCTATGGAATCTCCTGGATCTGTAGCACTCCAAGTCGCTTGCCATGGACCACCATTGCCTGCCGTTTTTTCTTGTTGGGGCAACCATTTGGGTCAGGTTCTTTGGCTGGCCACAGGAGTAGCTGCCAGGTGTCACGGTGGGCCATAAAAGTTGGCACTTGTGTGTGGTGGATGTTGGTAGGAAGCAGCTGACCTGCCATGTAAATCAATAGAGCCTGTGCCCTGTTGGGGCACTGCTAATGCAGCTATCTGGTCAGCTGAGTGACATGGTTGGTGATGACAGTGTTTCAGGGATGGGCTCCCACTTACAGCAGTATGCCTCCCCACTGCCGCCTCCTCTGTGCCATAGTCTGGTCTCCTGCAGCCTCAGGCCTCAGTGAGGCTTCCATCTGCTGATGTGGAGCCCAGTATTCTGATCCACACTCCTCCCCCCTTAGCCAGTTGAGGTGGCATCGTACTCCTCTCCGTCCCTGTCCTTCAGCTCTACCAGCGGAGCCCGCAGCATCGATGTTGCCTCCTTTGGTGGTGTGGGTTCTCTGACACCTACTACAGTTCTGCGCCAGAGGTCAGAGCCCAAGTCTGACCATTTTCTGCCCTACATGGCCTTTTCAGATGGACAGATTTAGTATCCCTGCCGGCGGACATCACATTGGAGTCATATGAGTTGCAGTGGGTAGCACAGCAGAATAGTGCAGAAACCTGCCTGAAAGGCAAACATGATGTGTAGTATGGGTAGCCCCACTGAGAGAAGATTTTGCCTGCAGGCAGCAGAAAGCCGGGCAGGCCAGTGCTTACACTGAGTTCAACCACTGCAGACATTGCCTTGCACTTCGTGCCAAGTGGTTTTTTGAGCGCTCAGTCATCAGTTACTTGTACCAGCTGCGTACTGAGTTTATGGCTGCACACATCTCTATGTAGGTTCGTTCTTTCTGCGACCCATAGATTGAGTTTTGCTTCTTGGACATGAGAGCATTTTAATACAAATGGTTAAGGTTGGAGGAAAAGCAATGCAAAAGGATCCTGCTCACACATTTACAGAACATCAGTAAAAAAAAGAAAAAAATTCAAGGTAAATGTTCAAATATGAAAACTGAGAAAATGTACGCATACAATTGTAGCATATCTGAAAGAACTTCATGCTGCTGATAACACTGTAATGTTTCCATTAGTATTAGATTAACTTCAACAACAAATGGAAGAATATAACAGAGTAATACTGAAAATCGACCAAGAACTGTGTTACAATGAGACTAAAATAACGTATGATGGACATTTCACACAGGAAATATTGCAAAATAACGAAGAAGACACAGACTAATTTGACAAAGGAAAATCAGAGTAACACCCTGCTGATCAGGAAATTGGTCATACTCTTTCAAAGGAACATCTTGGCATTCACCTAAAGTGATATAGAGAAATCAAGGAAAACCTAAATCTGAGTGGCTGGGAGAGAATTTGAAATGCTGTCCTGAGTATGGCTCTATTGTCTTACCACCTTGCTCATTGTGGGTGGTAAGTTACTGTATTTAGGTCAATTGTATGCAATGTTTGGATGGTCATGAAAATAAATAAACAGAAGAGTAAAACTTATTGGAGTGCTAAATTAAAATGGTTTTCAAAACTAAGCCTCTATTTGTTTGAAAATGGGACATCACAAGCAATGCATGTTACTATGTTTGATTCATTGCAGTGACACATGAAAGAGAAGTAGAGAAGGGGAAAGGGCTACACAAATGCATCGGCGGGACTGAATGTGTGTGCAGTACTGGAGTGGGAGCTGGGAAGGAGATAGGTACGTGAAGGACAAGGACTAGTGAAGGTGGCTAGGGGGCTTACAGGAACAGAGAATATGTTGCAGGGAGAGTTCCAACCTGTGCTTTCCAGAAAAGCTGGTGTTGTCGGGAAGAATTCAGATGGCACAGTCGTGAAGCAGTTGTTAATTGTCGTTCCCATGTAGAATTTAGCACAGTGGTTGCAGCTAAGTTCAAAGATCGCATGACTGCTTTTACCGGTGGCCCTTCCCTTTATAGTATAAGAGATGCCTATGATAAGACTGAAGTAGGTGTTGTTGGGGATGTTTGGGACAGGTCTTGCATACAGGTCTATTGCAGGGATATGGATCATGAAGCAAGTGGTTGGGACCAGAGCTGTAGTAGGTATAGACATAGCTATTGCATATGTTTAGTGGGTGTCAAATACCACTGTGAACAGGGCCAGAGGATGATAGTGGAAGAGGGGAGGGGAGGGGGGGGGAGTATTGCACAGTTCAGAGTATGACAAGAGGTAGTCAAAACCCTGGTGGAGAACATGATTCAGTTGTTCTAATTGTGGGTGATTCTGAGTCGCAAGAGGGGTTGCTCCTTCATGGCTAGACTGTGGGTATGTGTAGCATGATACACGAATGGGGAAACAAGGCACAGGATATCTGTTCCTGGACAGTGTTGGGATTTCATATGTGAAGGCCTCAGTGAGACTTTGTCTTGGTGTGGGACGGATGGCAGCTTTCAAAGAGGAGATACTGTTGGTTGGTTGGTTTGATGTGGACAAAGGTATTGATGTTGCCGTCCTAAAGCACATTAACCCTACCACTCACGACACACAATTATGGTTGCTTACTGCAACCCTACAGAGAATATCTCTGCCCTTGTGAACCAACAGCCTCAGCTTGTTACCTGTAGCCTACCCTCCTATATAAATCACACCAACTACTTCCTCTACCAACTCTACACATTTCCTGAACCTTTACCACCCAATGCTCTGCTTACCACTGTTGATGACACCTCCCTCTTCACTAAAATAGCCATTGCCTATGGCCTTGCTGCTGCTAAACACTAACTTTTCTGATGCCAGACTGGCTCCAAACCTAACTTCTAGTTACTATGACCTACTATATACCCACACACGGTTTCTTCTCCTCTGAAAGCATCCTCTACAAACAAATGTGTGGTACAGCAATGGGCACCCACATGGCACAATCCCATGCCAACCTATTCATGGGCCATCTAGAGGAATCATTCCAACAACCCACAATCCCAAATCCCTCACCTGGTTCAGTTTCATTGAGGGAATCTTCATGATCTGGACTGAGGGTGTGGACAGCCTATCCACACTGTTCCAGAACCTTGACACTTTCTCCTCCATTCGCTACCCTACCAGGCTGCCTTCCTTGATGTTGGCCTTCACTTCAAGGAAGGCCACATTAGTACCTCTGTGCACATCAAACCCACCAACCACCAACAACAGCTCCACTTCTACAGCTGCCACACATTCCACACCAAGAAGTCCCTTCTATACAGCTTAGCCATCTGTGATATTTGCATCTTTAGTAATGAGCAGCCTCCCTTCCAGCATGTAAGGGTCTCCATGATACCTTCATAGGCTGAAATTACACTCCCAACCTTGTCCAGAAACAGATCTCCCATGCCTTGTCTCCCAAGTCATCTACTATCCCCCTTCATTCCAACTGGACAGCCATAAAGGAGCATGACTCTTACAACTCAGGACCACACAGAACTGGAGCTACCAAATCAAATTCTCTGCCAGGGTTCTGACTACCTCTCATCATGCTCCGGAAAGAGAAATATCCTCACTACTCTTCCCAAAGTGGTATTCCGTTGGTCAACCAACTTACGCAAAATCCATCTCTGTACCTACTCCATCCTTATTCCCAATCCCTTTCCTCATGAATAGACCTAGATGCAAGACCTGTCCCACAAATCGTCCCACTGGCACCTACTCGAGTCTGGACACAGGCATGTCCAACCCCGTCAAAAGCAGGGCCACCTGTGAAAACAGCCATATGATCTACCAACTTAGCAGCAACCACTGTGCCGCATTCTACGTGGACATGAGAACCAGCAAGCTGTAAGCATGAATGGTAACCACCTAACTGTGGCCAAGAAATGGCTGGATGGCCCAAAATGATGCGGTTCAATTTGACAACTGATTCACAGCCTGTGCCATCAGGTTTCTTCCCATTAACAACAGATTTTCTCATCTTCCTTCTTCCACCAACACAGTCTCCTGATGTTGTACCTAGTAACCCTATCTCGCCCCACCACATTCCTTAATGCTCCTGCAGGCAGTAGTAACAACATCCCTCACCCCTGCTATCCCCACCCTGGGCCTCTTCTGTAAGCACATACACATCCCAGCAAAGATCGCCATTTATCTCAGACACCATATGCAATCATATTTGAGCCTTAGAACTCGGAGATGACAATTTTTGGGAGTTATGCTGTGTGCGTGTGTGTGTGGGGGGCGATGGTTTTATCTTCTGATTAAGGAAATGGTCTGACAGTTGAATATATCCAGCATTCCTTTTCACTGTGCCTCTCAGCAACTCAACACTTCCTCTATGTGGTGGTCCAATTGCTGTTATTTCAAGCTAGATTTTTCATTTCTTGATTATATCTACATATGTATTATGAAACAAAAGACACAAGAACTGTAAAATGTACAACTTCTTGTAGAGTTCCATGGGTCTAGAATTTATGTCAGCAAAACACACACACACACACACACACACACACACACACACACACAGATATACACTCTCACTCACACTTCTGACACACATGTAACAGTCCAGTCTGCAGCTAGTGGAACTGTGGGAAAGATGAGGATAGGGAAGATGGCAGAAGTTGTAATACAGGGTGGGAATAGGATCAGATTCTTGAATCGATCATTCTGCACACAGGAAGGTGAAGGAGTGAATCAAATAGACAGCAACAAGTTCAAAGTTCAATAAATAGAGAGCAAGGAAAAAGTGATGGGTTATAAATGAAGGAATAGCAAGAAAGGACCGATGGAAGGTGGAGAAAGTAACTCCAGAAACATAATGTAAAATCAACAATGCTGACAATAATTCAAGCAAATAAGACTGTTCTGTGTACTATAATTTTTGCCCCTTATTTCATCAATGGTAGTCTAAACGGGACAGTGTATGCCAACCTCCTCAGATGAATCCTTCCTCTTATTGTGGATGAAGTGCTGCTTATGTGGTATCAACATGATGGATGTCCAGCACATAATGCCTTCTGTGCACGTCATGTTCTGAACTGAAGTTATCCTGCCAGATGGATTGGTAGAGGAGGAACTGTTACTTGGCCTGCTAGGTCTCCTGATTTAAATCCTCTGGACTTTTTTCTTTGAGGATGCATTAAAGACATTGTCTATCGCAATATTCCAACAACTCCAGAGGACATGCGGGAATGTACTGTGCTTGCTTGTAATTCTCTTCAGCAGCCAACACTGGAAGCAGTAAATAATTTTTTCATTCAATGAATGCACCAGTGTATCAGTGTCCAAGGTCACGACTTTGAGCCCCTTTGGATGTTCTACTCCTGGTCAATGGTACAGGAGAGTCAAAGTCAATTTTGTGTTATGTTTTTACTGGGTTTTCATTTGTTTTCTGACAACTCCAGCAAGTGGACGAGCCCGGGCTCAAAGTCAGTGTTGTGTTATGTAGTTAATGACATTGTGTTTCAGTGAATGGTACACTGTGATACATTTTTGAAGAGATCTTTAGAAGAGGAAATGAATTACTGAATAAAAAATACAGTGTGCCATTTAAAAAAGTCATACCGCTGTCCATATCTTTGTAAAAAGCAAAGCTACAACAAAGGCAATCATGCTGATTGATGTCCCCTTAATGGCTAAAGAACATTTGCTTGAAACATTTTGTAATTTGCATGTGCAGAAACAGTTATTTAGGGTGGTCAAGACAAATGGGACACCCTGTCTATGACACATATTACTAACAAAAACTACACTGGATAATCGCCTTTGAATGACACTAGTTGTACAATTAAAAATAAATTATTCAGCCATTTCACATGGTACAATGTACCATTTCTGTGATGAAACATTGAGTTAGGACAATGATAATCAATAAAAATTTCATCAATGTAAGTAGCACATGTTGGCCTAAAAGTTGGAAAAAATTGTGAATGGCATTTAATTCAGTGGCTGTAGTACGTGAAGGAATTTCATTCTTGAAATCAAATTGCTTGCTTATGGAATATTGTCTCAATTATGTGACTGGATTCATGATTTCCTGTCAGAGAGGTCACAGTTTGTTTTAATTCATGGAAAGTCATCGAGTAAAACACAAGAGACGTTAACTCTCCACTGATGCTGATGTTCCAGCTGTCTAAGCTATCATGAATTGTCGCTGGACCAATACTGCATGTTCCTTTTATTTACCTGTCCTTTGTTTGAGTAGGAACATTCATCGGTAAATAGAACATTGGAGAAGTAGTTCGGGTTGGTGAGGATCTGCTGCTGTGCCCACTGACAGAAATGTACACGATTCTGGAAATCATTCCCATGAAATCTTTGACATAGGTGTACACGGTACAGATGGAACCGGTGACATATAAGAATACAACGTACACTGGTTTTAGGAATGCCAATCTCATGTTCAAGCTGTCATGTGCTCACATGTAGATTCATAGCAACAGAAGTGAGAACAGTAACTTCGGCAGCTTCGTCTGTGCGAGTGCTACGACGATTGCATTGTAATGGGTTGAAACTTCCCGTTTCCTGAAGTGTCGCAACAAGACGAGAAAACATCTGTCAGGGAGTTGGGTTCTTGTCAGGATATTGCTCTCTGTGCAATTCCGCTGCCTTCGTAGCATTTCATCAACCTTCAACCACAACAATAAAAGAAATGTTACGTTGATGCAGACGTATGAAGGACAGCTTTTGCTGTGTGCCTACTGTACATAATAGTATTTAAAAGGACTAAACTACTGTACTAAAAGTACTCATAGATAAGAAAACAGCACTGCAATTACTGTTCTGCTAACGTACATTCCCCATAGATGAGTAGCATTTCTACCTTCTCTTCGTTGGTGTACACAACTCTTCAACTGATGACGGTTGACGGAATGACGGGTATGCATTCTACTTATGTTTTTATTTGTCAGCACGTGGATGTGCTCCATTATCCTGAGTACCTGCACTAAGCGCTGGGAGTGTCAACATCAATGTTGTGTTATGTAATTAATAACGTTGTGTTTCATTGAATGGTACACTGTGATACATTTTTGAATAGGGCTTTAGGAGAGGAAATGAATTACCGAATAAAAAGTGCAGGGTGCCATTTAAAAAAGTCATATCTTTGTAAAAAACAAAGCTGCAACGAAGCCAATATGCTGATTGATATCCCCCTCATAGCTAAAGAACATTTTCTTGAAACATTTTGTAATTTGCATCTGGACAAACAGTTATTTAGGGTGGTCAAGATAAATGGGACATCCTGTATACACCATAAAATAGTGGCCAAAATATAACATTTATGCAAAGGTATATGCATGGAATGTTTTGTTATCAGGTGAACTGCTGGAACCTTTGCACATACCATCTCTTTAAAAATATGGACTGCACTCCTCCTCTCCCAAGAGCATCATGCAGACCAATTGCCAGCGTCTGGAAGTTATTTTACTGGCATTGGGGGCAGTGCATCAACATCAACATCAACATCTACATACATACTACAGAAGCCACCAACGGTGCGTGGTGGAGGGCATCTTGTGCCACAAATTGTCATTTCCTTTCCTGCTCCACTGGCAAATAGAGCGAGGGAAAAATGACTGTCTGTTGGCAGCAGTAGAATTGTTCTGCAGTCAGCTTCAAATGCCGCTTTTCTAAATTTCCTCAATAGTGTTTCTCAAAAAGAATGTTGCTTTTCCTCCAGGGATTCCAATTTGAGTTCCCACAGCATCTCCATAACACTTATGTGTTGTTTGAACCTACCAGTAAGAAATCTAGACCCCTGCCTTGACTTGTTTCGATGTCTTCCTACAATGTCAATATATATTGTAGAACAAAAGCAAACTGGTGCTTTTCATTTATTATAATACTGTTCTACCAAGAACCGATGGAAGATTCTGTTAACACAAACCACTCTTTCCTAAAATTCTCCCAATAAACCAAAGTCGACCATTTGCTTTTCCTACCACGGTTTTCCCATGCTCGTTCCACCTCATATCATTTTGCAATGTTATGCCCAGATATTTATACAATTTGGCTGTGTCAAGCAGCAGACTTGTAATACTGTATCCAAACATTACAGGTTTATTCTTCCTACTTATCTGCATTAACTTATATTTTTCCACATTTAGGGCTACCTGCCATTCATCACACCAACTGGAAATTTTGCCTAAGTCATCTTGTATCTTCCTACAGTCACTCAACTTCAACACCTTATCACACACTACGACAGCACCAGCAAACAACCGCAGATTGGTGACCACCCTGTCCAACATATTATTTATGTATATAGAGAGCAACAGGTGGTGGTGGTGGTTAGTGTTTAACGTCCCGTCGACAACGAGGTCATTAGAGACGGAGCGCAAGCTCGGGTTAGGGAAGGATTGGGAAGGAAATCGGCCGTGCCCTTTCAAAGGAACCATCCCGGCATTTGCCTGATACGATTTAGGGAAATCACGGAAAACCTAAATCAGGATGGCTGGAGACGGGATTGAACCGTCGTCCTCCCGAATGCGAGTCCAGTGTGCTAACCACTGCGCCACCTCGCTCGGGGAGAGCAACAGCAGTCCCATAACTCTTCCCTGGGGCACTCCTGATGATACCCTTGTCTGATGAACACTTGCTGTCAAGGACAACATACTGGGTTCTATTATTCAAGGAGTCTTTGAGCCACTCAGATATCAGTAAACCTATTCCATATGCTTATACTTTTGTTAATAGCTTGCAATGTGTCAAATGCTTTCTGGAAATTTAGAGAGATGGAATCTGCCTGTTGCCCTTCATCCATAGTTCACAGTATATCATGTGAGAAAAGGGCAAGCTAAGTTTCGCACAAGCAATGCTGTCTAAAACCATGAATAAACTGTTGAGCCTCAAGAAAGTTTATTATATTTGAACTGAGAATGTGTTCAAGAAATATCAGCAAACAGAAGTTAGGGATATTGGTCTGTAATATGTGGATCCGTTCTTTTACCTTTCTTGTGTACTGGAGTCACCTGCGATTTTTTGCAGTCACTTTGGACTTTGTGCTGGATGAGAGATTCATGATAAATGCAAGTCAGGTAAGGGGCCAATCCCGCAGAGTATTCTCTGTAAAACCGAACTGGGATTCCACCCGAACCAGGTAATTTATTTGCTTTCAAATATTTCAGTTGCTTCTCTACACCAGGTATGCTTATTATTATGTTGTCCATACATGAATCTATAGAATGGTCAAATGACAGTACGTTTGTAGAATTTTCCTGTGTGAACAACTTCTTCAACATGAAATTTAAAACTTCAGCTTTCGTTGCAGGTGGGGGGGCATGTAGTACGGAGACTGGTCATTGTGCCCTGATGTTGCCAGTCCATACTGCCATTGCGTACACTGCTTCGGAGCTGGAGTGTTAATGCTAAATATGTGTTGACGTAGCATCTCATGTTGAACTCAGATGGAAACTGCTGTCCTAGTTGTCAACATTGATTCTTACCCTTGTTTCTACCAAGACCCAGAAACCATTGGCATGATGCAGCACCTCTGTGTATCTAAGTCAAATAAGTGCCCTCCATTAAAACTATGTTTTGTCATTGCAGGTTTGCCTGTCTGGGCAAACCAACTGCTTGTTTTGTGGTGTATGGTAGAGCTGTGAAATACATCATTGCGTTTGGCAGGTGAAGTTTCAGCCATACTCACACTTGGCACACCTGGCATACTTGGCCCTAATGTATACTTGATGGAGTTCACTGTGACATTAAATTTGCAAGAAATTTGGAATGCTGATTTCATGTTGTGCCTGTTGATACTCTTACAGTTCTTTGGAGTGGATGGCTCTGTATATTGTAAGAATGCCAGACAATTTCTCCTTCTTCTGGTTTCTTCCTGTTTATCTGGAAATCATGCTTTGTTTGCATCTCAAAAGAAGTTGTTCTACTAACAGACTTCGCTGAGATGCTGTAGCATATCAGGTGGGCTCTTCTTATAGGAAGTCATTTCTGAAAGTATTTGTATGGAGTGTAGCAACGTATGAAAGTGAAACATGTACGATAAATAGTTTGGACAAGAAGAAAATAGAAGATTTCGAAATGTGGTACTACAGAAGAATGCTGAAGATTAGATGGGTAGATCACATAACTAATGAGGAGGTATTGAATAGAATTGGGGAGAAGAGGAGTTTGTGGCACAACGTGACTAGAAGAAGGGATCGGTTGGTAGGACATGTTCTGAGGCATCAAGGGATCACCAATTTAGTATTGGAGGGCAGCGTGGAGGGTACAAATCGTCGAGGGAGACCAAGAGATGAATACACTAAGCAGATTCAGAAGGATGTAGGCTGCAGTACGTACTGGGAGTTGAAGCAGCTTGCACAGGATAGAGTAGCATGGAGAGCTGCATCAAACCAGTCTCAGGACTGAAGACCACAACAACAACAACTTCTTATAGATGGCTTCTGTACACCAAGGTTATGAGTACAATACTACATTGCATCATGTGACATGTGATGGCAACTCCTAGTATTTAGGTACAGATCCCTATATATTTTCTTCTTATAAATGGAAAACCTCAATGAATCATCTTTATTCTGCTTTATCAGAATGTCCGGTAATTGTACACATCAATTTTCTTCTACCTCCACAGTGAATTTCATATTCTCACGGATACCGTTGAGATGACATGTAGCTGGCCCAAAAGTGCAGTGAAGCCAATAAAAGGTGACTTCACACAGGATCCCAGCACTTCACCTCATTGACATGTTGCTTCAACACATTTTTATTACTCAGCGGATAAACACAGATGAATCCACGAGTGAATTTTTTTTTGTGAAGGCTTGTACCCATGTATGTGTACTTCACATTGCCTAACTTTTTGTTGGTCTTCGTGCTTAGAATTAATGAGGGTTAATGGAAATTGCCACACAAGGTTTTGATAATGCTAGCTAATGACCCCACATATCAGCTGAAAACTGTAAATTTAAAATGTGAATAAGAGCTCCTTAAAACTATTTTACTACAGGTTTCTTAAAATTACTGCAGCCAGTTGCCTTTTACTTTGTTCTTCAATTCTTTTACTATCCCATTACAGGTTTTGAACCACTCAGCAATTCATCATCAGATGGTACATGTTTATTGACTGTCTGTAGCAGTATGGGAATCGTGCAGCTGTGGCAAAATGTATAAACGAAACATGTAAGCACTGAGTGTGGTGAGAATTACTCTGCTACACTCATGTTTTGTTTATACATCTTGCCACAGCTACATGACTCCCATACTGCTGCAGACAATCAATAAATATGTACCATCTGAGGCTGAATAGCTAGGCAGTTCGAAACAGGTAATGGGATAGTAAAAGAATTGAAGAACAAAGCAAAAGGTGACTGGTTGCAGTAATTTCAGAAAACCTTTATTCATCACAGTCGCAGCTTTCCTCATCCATAATAGATAAAAGTTTTATTTTACAACAGTTTATGATTTTTTAGGACCTACTGTAACATACTAGTATGTGTATAATTAGATAAAATTTCGTTAATCTATTATAGGTTAATGGCTGGAAGAATTCTAAATCCTGATGATCTTCTTAACACAATGCAAACTGTTAATAATAAGAACAGACAAAACTCACAAGAATTAATAACTTAGTCTGCCAAGCATTTAGAAACAACAGTGAAAGTTACCTGCCATCAGCTGTAAGGGCAAGTGAATGGTATTGCCCTGCAGAGATGGAAGTAATTAATTCTGATGCAAGTCCACTGATGAGGATTGGAGTTGAAGACTGCCCTGTACTTCCAATGCCAAGCTGTCCAAACTGTGATGATCCCCATGCATAAACCTACAGGAGATTGTACACACATCTATTAGCTACAAATACTTTGATTTTAAACATAATTTTTTATCAAGCATATCATTTTTACAGTATATGCTACACTACAATACAATACAATAAAATAAAATGGTACTAGAAAGTATAATACAAACTCTAGGAGGATAAGCCACAATCTCTTATTGTGGAAGTATACACTGACTGATATGTGCATTGTAGCCTAAGAGATGGGGACCCGTCAGTTTGGCATGCCGGTACTGTCAATCCATTTTCACCAACATATTGTTTTGAACGAAATGTTATTAGCAAGTAGACTCTTTTTCACACAAATTGATGGCATTAGTGCTTAAGACAACATATATGAGGGGACTTCAAAAAGTATGTTACACATTATTATGGCCGGCCAAGTAATTTTTATTGAATAGAGCACCGACTTCAAAGTCACACAGAAACACAATACTATTTTCTAACATAGTCACCAAGTCCTTTTACACAATAGTGTGAACTGTTCCAGCGTAATGACAAGTGCCGGCATGAAGATGAAGAACATAACTGCAGAGAAGGCTGAGAGATGACGTAAGCCAATAGTATGCTGACTAGGACCGCACCATGACAGGAGCAGCCTCTATCTGAACAGAATAGAAGTGCCATTCCTGCCAGCCTCGGCCACACAACAGAAGACGGACGCTAGTAGACCCGGACTAAAAGAGAGCACTAGAAGAGCCATTACTTGTGATCCATATTCATTATTTTCACGGACACTCTATATGGTGAAAGACATAGTTTATTTGCATGTCACCAATAGCTTGCAACATGATATTGTAAACCAAAGTTAAGTATTGCCAATTTACTGTATTGTAATAAAAAACCATTAATGTGATTTGTTTGAATTGTTGTATAGTTACCCGAGAAAGCAGCATCCTTTCGACACCCTTTAAGAGACAAGTGTGCAGGACTCCACATTGACAATGAGTTATAAGACAAACCCAGTGCCTGGCGGCCATGGAATTTTCTGTTTTGAGTTGCTGGTGTAAGGCACCAGCAACTCTCTTGTCTTTTCTTTGCAGGGGCGTTTACTTGCTTTAACAGCCTCTTTCGCTAATCAGTGTTTTCAGGTGGGTGTTACAGAAATTTTCTTTGCTTCTGTACTTATTTTGCTTGCTTGCCTTGTCTGTTTATTGCATTTATCTCTTCCAACATTCCCACCCCACCTTTCCCACCCCCTACTCAGACGCCACAGCTACAAGCATTAGATGCCACACAGCTAATGCAGATGTTTCAGTTCCATACGCAGCATATATCTACGCTACTCAACACGGTGCAGCAGCTACTGCCCAATGCTGCATGCCGTACAGAACAGGCATCATCTACAGCAACACCTACTGCTATACCGGCTTTTCGCCCATTTTGTGAAAAAGACAAGGTGTGGCTCGAGTGGCTACAACAGTATGAAGCACACATCCTCACTAACAACATACCAGGTACTGAGAAACTTCCACATCTATTATCAATGACAGGAAGTGCAGTGTTCCATTTAACTCAAAAGTTATTTCCTAATGCCACTCCGAGTGAACTTACTTACGAACAGCTGGTACAGTCTCTAACTAATTATTATGAGAAACAAGTGAATGTGGTAGCAGCTCATTTTCAATTCTGCAACTGCAAAAAATGGTCAGAACAAACTTATTGTGCGTGGGTAACAGATTTGCAGGATATGACAAGGAAATGCAAATCCAAATGTGCTTGCGATGATTTATGTTCAGATGTTATGTTGTGTGATGCGATCATGTACAATGTACCTGATGTCAAACTCAGAGAACAGATTTTGACCCAAACTGATCCACATTTCAGCAGGTAGTGCAAATCTTAGATCAGTACTATTCCGGTGCCCTGTCGGCAGATAAAATTGAGCAGTCAGCTATTTGTTGGGTTCAGTCCCTTGTTTGAGATCGGCCCATTCAGCGGCAGCTTGCGCTAGTCACGCTGAGTAAACAACACTCCACGCCACATAAGCAGTTCGCTAAACAGGTGGCTACACAGGTAAACAGAATTAAGTCTTGCCCTTGGTGTTATTCATGGCACAAACGCCAAGACTGCCCCTCACAACAAGCTCAGTGTTATGCTTGTGGTAGGGCATGTACAATCCATATGTTTGCAATGGAACAATCATAGAATTCGGCCCACTCACAAAAATTTTGTCACAAGGCCCATGTCATTAATGCTGCATATTCAAAGTCTGCAACAGGCATTCGCAAAACTGGCACACAAACAGTTTCTTCAGTGATACGCCAGACAAACAAACTTTTTGTTCAATTCCTTCTTTGTCGGAAACATGGGAAATTTCAGTTGGACACAAGTGCCTCTGTCAAATTGCTCAATCATCACACATATGAACTGTTAGGCTCCCCACATCTGTCTAAAACTAGGATGCAACAAGAACATTCTACCAATCATTCAATTCCTCAATGATGCAAGTCTGCTTCTTGGCTATTGAGCCATTCGAGAATCACTGTGTGAACATTATCAATGGAAAATCTCTTTCTTCCCATATATTCTTTCTTTTGCTGAAAAGATGGATATCGCAAGGTGCCAGATCTTTTTTTCTTCCGGATCAGTGTCACCCACATCTGTACAGCCTTGGTCAATTGATGGCATGACTGCTTTGTACTTGTGCTTTTCTTTCCAACTGCTGTGATTGTGCTTTTTAGAGATGTCCATCCTTCTTAAACTGAACTGCCTACTGAGCTATTCCTTATTGCACTATCTATAGCCTTGGAGAACTTGAAGCTTATCTCTTCATTCCTTAGTACTTCCGTATCATACTTCTTTGTGCACTGATTCTTTCTGATTAGTCTCTTAAACTTCATTATCAATAGCAAATTGTGATCTGAGTCTATATCTGCTCCTGGTGAAATGTGACAGTCAGAACCTTTCCAACTCTTTAAAGTGTGTTAGCAGCAGATTCTCACTCACATTAAAGCTACTAACATGTTAACAACAATTCTAAGCACAGCAAGATATACTATACTCTGGGAATACTATACTTTGGGAACTGTTAAGATGAAATAAACCTGTAGAATGTATTGCTTATGCCTCAATTAGACACTGTAATTGATACAAATTTTTGAAACCATACTATTTTCTTATAATGACTGAAATATAGTTATACAACCATTGTCTGTGACACATATTTTAAATCCAGTGTTATCTGAAAGTAAAGAACAGAATCAAACAAGACTGTGAGTTTACTATGTAAGTGCAAAGCATTATCCTGTCAGCCAGGCTCATTTTCGAAAGACTGTTATTACTGAAATGAAGTACATTTTTATTGAAGCTATGAAACATGTTGTGTAGAAATTATATTTGATATTTTAAAAATAATCCATTAAAATGTAGTACATGTTGTTATATTTACACATCTATTTTCATTGTGAATGAGACTGAGCTGTAACAAGATTCATATAAAGCATAATGTCATTCTACTTTACGATCCATACAATGTTGTTAATTGTTCTGATACCTGTCAAAATTCATTGTATTTCATTAATTTTCTGTTTTTAACGATCATTTCATTGTAGCAAAATGTGTATAAGGCCCATGTGGAACCATGTCGTGCCCCAGTTCTGTTCACGGTTTCGAGGTGGCCTGAGTGCCAATCTGATTTGTAAGCATGTACCCGATTCTTAAAGGCACACACTGTGCCTACTTTGTACAGTGCTACCATGGCTGTTCTTATTGCTGGAATGCCCTCAACACAGAAATAAACTAGGCTGAAACTCAAAATCATATCTGGCATGAATTAAAGTGGGCATTACTACTCACTTGGTCAGTCTTTGTTATACCAGGATTTCAGTTATTCTTTTTCTACAGCAACAGCGACAGCAACAAATCAACTATATGAAGCAAATAACTCAAGTTCAGCATTTGATCCCAGCCAAAAGAGGGACCATTTCACTGATTGCACTTTATAATCCAGTATCTTATTTTGGAGTCTCTGCCTGACCATGATGTAATCTAACTAAAACATTCCCATAACTCACAGCCTTTTCCAAGCATACCTCCTCTTCTTGTGATTCTTGAACACAAGTATTCACTAGTACTAGCTGAAATTTATTGCAGAACTCAATTAGTCTTTCTCCTCTCTCATTGCTATGACCAATCGCATCTCCTCCCATAACCCTTTCTTCCACTCCTACCCCTACAACTGCATTCCAGTTCCACAAGACTATTAGATTTTCATCTCCATTTATGTACTGAATTACCCCTTCAATATCCTCATACACTTTCTCTATCTCTTCATCTTCAGCTTGCGAAGTTGGTTTATATACCTGAACTATCACGTTAGTGCTGGTTCGCTGTTGATTTGGTTTAGAACAACCCTATCACTGAACTGATTACAGTAACTCAAGCTCTGCCCTACCTTTCCGTTCATAACAAATCCTACTCCCATTGTAACATTTTCTGCTGCTGTTGATACTACACCATACTCATTTGAACAGAAATCCTTGTCTTCTTTCCGCTTCACTTCATTGTCCACTACTATACCTAGATTGAGCCTTAGTACTTCCCTTTTCAGATTTTCTAGCTTCCATACATGTTTAAACTTCTGACATTCCACACCCTAACCCATAGAACGTGGTCCATATACCACAGCAATTTCACAGCGAATATGTCCGCAGTTTATACATTTTACCCACAATAATCATACTGTCCTATGTACTTCACTTCTGAAATATGTTTCCAGCCACCACGCCATTTCACTCGTACCCCATGCTGCACTTGTTATCCTCACTGCAGCACAACAGTCCCTGCAGGAAATCTGGAACATGTAGTCTCTTCTGACAATGCACCACTCTTGTTGCAAAAAGTTCTTAGTGTAAGACACATGTACAAGCAAAAGTGCCATGTAGGATTATCTTCGATTTTTGTTTTATACTTTTTGAGTATGAAGCATATGATGGAACTGTCAGAAAATTATTGGGATTAGCGGATTCTTTTTGACTCAACACCATGACAACCACTGCCCAAGTTTTGATGATTAAATATTAATCTGTGGTTGTGAATACCATGTTCTGTGTTTGTAACTAAGAAAAGTGATCATGAAAACCACCAATGCAATTTCAGTATCAAAACAGTTGTTCTAATCTGGCAGAGACTCAAAGAACACACAAGCCAAGCAACATTATTGAATATCAAGGCCATATTATAAAGGAGTTCATAACATAAATTTAAGCTATCATAATTTTTTTGATGAAATAATGCAACTGTCTCTCTGCAATAACACTAAGGCAAGGATAGTACTAAGGCAGCTAGCTGCATATTAAAAATTATCATCATTAAAACTCTGATTAGACTTCTTTGAAGTGAAAAATTGCCACTGAATATTGAATTCAGAGCTGGTGATAGTTTCAAAGAGAACACGTTGCATTCAGTATACCTCATCAGACCTACGGAAAATTCAAGTGACTAATATTATAAATCACTTAAGATTTCAGGGTTCTTTTGAAACATAATGTCTATCTGGCTATGATTATAATAGTTCAGTCATATCAGATACCACTATTTTCAAATTATGCAGGGTGAAAACTGTTAATAGCTAGTGAGACATAGTGACATGTATTGCCACTACCACTTTATGTAGGTGGCAGTAAGTAAAGAAAACTATCTGATTCACAACATTCTACATCTACATCTACATCTACATCCATGCTCCGCAAGACACCTGATGGTGTGTGGTGGAGGGTACCTTGAGTACCTCTATCGGTTCTCCCTTCTATTCCAGTCTCGTATTGTTCATGGAAAGAAGGATTGTCGGTATGCTTCTGTGTGGGCTCTAATCTCTCTGATTTTATCCTCATGGTCTCTTCGCGAGATATACAAAGGAGGGAGCAATATACTGCTTGACTCTTCTGTGAAGGTATGTTCTCAAAACTTTAACAAAAGCCCATACCGAGCTACTGAGCGTCTCTCCTGCAGAGTCTTCCACTGGAGTTTATCTATCATCTCCGTAACGCTTTCGCGATTACTAAATGATCCTGTAATGAAGTGTGCTGCTCTCTGTTGGATCTTCTCTATCTCTTCTATCAACCCTATCTGGTATGGATCCCACACTGCTGAGCAGTATTCAAGCAGTGGGCGAACAAGCGTACTGTAACCTACTTCCTTTGTTTTCGGATTGAATTTCCTTAGGATTCTTCCAATGAATCTCAGTCTGGCATCTGCTTTACCAATGATCAACTGTATATGATCATTCCATTTTAAATCACTCCTAATGCGTACTCCCAGATAATTTATGGAATTAACTGCTTCCAGTTGCTGACCTGCCATTTTGTAGCTAAATGATAAGGGATGTATCTTTCTATGTATTCACAGCACATTACACTTGTCTACATTGAGATTCAATTGCCATTCCCTGCACCATGCGTCAATTCGCTGCAGATCCTCCTGCATTTCAGTACAATTTTCCATTGTTACAACCTCTCGATACACCACAGTATCATCTGCAAAAAGCCTCAGTGAACTTCCGATGTCATCCACAAGGTCATTTATGTATATTGTGAATAGCAACGGTCCTATGACACTCCCCTGCGGCACACCTGAAATCACTCTTACTTCGGAAGACTTCTCTCCATTGAGAATGACATGCTGCATTCTGTTATCTAGGAACTCTTCAATCCAATCACACAATTGGTCTGATAGTCCATATGCTCTTACATTGTTCATTAAACGACTGTGGGGAACTGTATCAAACGCCTTGCAGAAGTCAAGAAACACGGCATCTATCTGTGAACCCGTGTCTATGGCCCTCTGAGTCTCATGGACGAATAGCACGAACTGGGTTTCACACGACCGTCTTTTTCTAAACCCATGCTGATTCCTACAGAGTAGATTTCTAGTCTCCAGAAAAGTCATTATACTCTAACATAATACATGTTCCAAAATTCTACAACTGATCGACGTTAGAGATATAGGTCTATAGTTCTGCACATCTGTTCGACCTCCCTTCTTGAAAACAGGGATGACCTGTGCCCTTTTCCAATCCTTTGGAACGCTACGCTCTTCTAGAGTCCTACGGTACACCGCTGCAAGAAGGGGGGCAAGTTCCTTCGCGTACTTTGTGTAAAATCGAACTGGTGTCCCATCAGGTCCAGCGGCCTTTCCTCTTTTGATTGATTTTAATTGTTTCTCTATCCCTCTGTCGTCTATTTCGATATCTACCATTTTGTCATCTGCGCGACAATCCAGAGAAGGAACTACAGTGCAGTCTTCCTCCGTGAAACAGCTTTGGAAAAAGACATTTAGTATTTCGGCCTTTAGTCTGTCATCCTCTGTTTCAGTACCATTTTCGTCACAGAGTGTCTGGACAGTTTGTTTTGATCCACCTACCGCTTTGACATAAGACTAAAATTTCTTAGGATTTTCTGCCCAGTCAGTACATAGAACTTTACTTTCGAATTCATTGAACGTGTCTCGCATAGCCCTCCTCACACTACATTTCGCTTTGCGTAATTTTTGTTTGTCTGCAAGGCTTTGGCTATGTTTATGTTTGCTGTGAAGTTCCCTTTGCTTCCGCAGCAGTTTTCTAACTCGGTTGTTGTACCACGGTGGCTCTTTTCCATCTCTTATGATCTTGCTTGGCACATACTCATTTAACGCATACTGTACGATGGTTTTGAACTTTGTCCACTGATACTCAACACTATCTGTACTTGAGACAAAACTTTTGTGTTGAGCTGTCAGGTACTCTGTAATCTACTTTTAGTCACTTTTGCTAAACAGAAAAATCTTCCTACCTTTTTTAATATTTCTATTTACGGCTGAAATCATCGATGCAGTAACCGCTTTATGATCGCTGATTCCCTGTTCTGCGTTAACTGTTTCAAATAGTTCGGGTCTGTTTGTCACCAGAAGGTCTAATATGTTATTGCCACAAGTCGGTTCTCTGTTTAACTTCTCAAGGCAGTTTTCAGATAAAGCACTTAAAAAAATTTCACTGGATTCTTTGTCCCTGCCGCCCGTTATGAACGTCTGAATCTCCCAGTCTATATCCCGAATATTAAAATCTTCACCCAGAACTATAACATGGTGGGGAAATCTACTCGAAATATTTTCCAAATTATCCTTCAGGTGCTCAGCCACAACAGCTGCTGAGCCAGGGAGCCTATAGAGACATCCAATTACCATGTCTGAGCCTGCTTTAACCGTGACCTTTACCCAAATTATTTCACATTTCGGATCTCCGTCAATTTCCTTCGATACTATAGCACTTCTTATCGCTATAAACACGCCTCCCCCTTCACTGTCCAGCCTGTCTCTGCGGTATACATTCCAATCTGAGTTTAGGATTTCATTATGGTTTACATCTGGTTTCAGCATTGTGACCGTTTATTAATGAGAGCAGTTCTGGGACCTTTCTATAGATGCTCCTGCAGTTTAGTATTAACACATTAATATTGCTATTCCCTGTTGCATTTTGCCTACTCCTACCTTGCCGCGTCTCGGGAGGCGTCTTGCCGGGCCTAGGGAAGGAATTCTCTAACCTAAAAAACCCACACGTGCACTCCACACGTACTCCGCTACCCTTGTAGCCGCTTCCGGTGTGTAGTGCACGCCTGACCTATTCAGGGGGACCCTACATTTTTCCATCCGATAGCGGAGGTCGAGAAATTTGCACCCCAGATCTCCGCAGAATCGTCTGAGCCTCTGGTTTAAGCCTTCTACTCGGCTCCAAACCAGAGGACCACGATCGGTTCTGGGAACGATACTACAAATAGTTAGCTCAGATTCCACCCCGCGAGCGAGGCTTTCCGCCTTCACCAATTCCGCCAACTGCCTGTACGAACTGAGGACGACCTCTGAACACAGACAGCAGGAGTCATTGGTGCCGACATGAGCAACAATTTGCAGTCGGGTGCACCCAGTGCTCTCTATCGCCACTGGCAGGGCCTCCTCCACATCTCGGATGAGACCCCCCCCAGCAAGCAGACAGAGTGAACACTGGCCTTCTTCCCCAACCTTTCCGCTATTTCCCTAAGGGGCTCCATCACCCGCCTAACGTTGGAGCTCCCAATAACTAATAAACCCCTCCCCCCGTGTGCCTGCTCGGACCTTGCTGAAGGAGCGGCCACATGTCCACTCACAGGCAGAGCGGGCGATGCCACACGGCCAGCCTCCACATTGACCCTCCGCCTTGTGCGCCGGAAACGCCGCTGAACCTGCCCCTCCCCTTGGGGAGAGGGTGGCCCAACCAACATTTAAGTGAAAAGTTTTGTTTTTGTTTATGGTAATCTTCTTTTTGGAAAAGCGGGTAATACAGAGCAAGTCAGGGGTCAAATAAATATTCCATGAATGATCAAGAGTATGTAACATTAAGTGAATAACATTATTATTGAGAGTAAAATTTCATTTCATTGTGATGTTCAAATCAAGCCACAAAACAAGGAGTGAGTGTGTGAATATGAGAGTGTACCTGCAACAGTCTACAAATCCCTTTCTATCAAAAAGTAAGTATTGTATGTTTCCGATGTGGTGAAGGGATGTTTGATGGTTGGTTGGACGGTTGACTCGGGGGAGGGGAACAAACAGCAAGATCATCGGTCCCATAGGATTAGGGAAGAATGCGGAAAAAGTCGGCCACGCCCTTTCAAAGAAACCATCCCAGCATTTGCCTGAAGCGATTTAGGGAAATTATGGAAAACCTAAATCAGGATGGCCAGATGTGGGTTTAAACTGTCGTCCTAACAAATTTGAGTCCAGTGTGCTAACTACTGCACCACCTCACTCAGTGATGTTCGAAAAGTCCAGTAAATAATTCAGTAAATATTCACTGAACAGTGGTATACAGACAATGTCTGCCTTTAACAGAGCATTTCAAACGACCAAATGAAAATCAAAATGCAATAACTGATTCTGTTTACATTAATTATCTAAGTTCATTAGGTTTAAGGTTTCTGAGTGCCAGCCACATGGCTCTAAATTTGCTTCATGTGACCATATTATTTGCACAAATGGAGACACACATGAAAGGGAAATAATTTTCTATGATGTATGTGGCCAGCACCAACAGACATGTAATGATACTGGCTTCATTCTCAGGGTAACTCCATGATGTTGTTACAAACATTTAGAGATAATGGAGAAGAGTAAATGTATCAATCTGAGGTAAGGGACATTGGTCCAGAAATGTCAGAGCTGAAAGTTATAAAGGAAAATTGTTCTGATTCCTCTGACGATGTTATACATGCACTGATACTGTTGTTGCTAAGATTGTAGGGTAGGCAACTTTCAGAAGTGATAGTAAGGACCAACACAAGAAAAATGAGTCTAGTGAACATGGACTGTAAATTGCATACCTTAAGAGCTAGGAGCACTTGTTCGGGGGTAGTATGAGCCACAACAAGAAAAGAAGTCCAGCAAGTATGGGCTCAGAACAAAATCGTTCTCCATCATCTCTGAAAGTTTATAAGATCATCATGGAATCATCCTGTATAGTTTTGGCAGACAATACAATACGCTGAATTTTGTGTGAATAACTTTGAGTAAAAAAATTATTCTGTATTGCAAAAGTTGTTTACTAACTTTTGTTAAAAAAGGAAAACTTCTACAATCAACATGGCAGCAGACACAAGCTCAATAGGAAAGTGACACAAACACAAGTTTTCAGAATGAGAGGTTCCATTAAATAAGTACAGAGAGTGTAAGCTGGAGGATACTAGGTATGAATTTCAACCAGTATCCCAAGTCAAGAGAGACTAAACAAGACAAGTGAGAGTAAAATCAACAACAAAATTATGCCTGAAAAGTAGGTTTGGAAATCTGAGGACTGGTGCATGGGAACTGAAAGGAAGGATACGAATGCTGTATGTACACTATGCTAGACAAAAAGCGGACAACAACAGAAAAGCAAAGGAACCGAACCGACTGCTGTAGAACAAG